>NW_015164248.1:78763-92033 GCF_001447785.1 Gekko japonicus
GGTAATGCAAGTATTGGGAGGGGGCTTCAGAGGGGGGAATACGGTAATGCAGGTATTGCGAGGGGGCTTCAGAGGGGAATATGGTAGTGCAGGTATTGAGAGGGGGCTTCAGCGGGGAATACGGTAGTGCAGGTATTGCGAGGGGCTTCAGCGGGGAATACGGTAATGCAGGTATTGCGAGGGGGCTTCAGAGGGGGGAATACGGTAGTGGGCAAGGGGTGATGCAGAATAGCAGGGGAGGCGCGGCTATGAGGGGGAATACGGCAGTGGCTAAACGCTGGAGGGGACGGGTGCCCGTGGGAGGTCGCGTCGTGTTTTGTTGGTGAAATACGGTATCTCTGCGTGGGGGGGCCGCGTATAATACAGTATAACTTTTAACTTGGCGGGTATGGGGGGGGACACAGGCGGCGTGTCATGAATTAGGAGGCGCAGAGTTTAGCGCAAATGCGGTAGTGGTTTGGCCAAGGCAGGGTGCAGGAAGCGCGTGTATGGCAGGTGGGTTTTTTTTTGGGGGGGGTATCCCTGGCATGGCAGTGGTGTGCCTGGGCGAAGAGGTGCCTGCAATGCAAAGGGAGAGCCGGGCGAGGACTCGTTTGTACCGTCATACCTGCAAGGTGCCAGCCGTGCTGCTGGAATTCAGTTTTGGGGCTTGTGTTTCAAGGTGGGCAACTTTTAACTGGTGCATCTGCCTGGCGACGGGGCCTTGGTTTCTTCTTCGGGAGAGGAGGGGCCGGCTGCAGGACACTCGAAGGAAAATGTTATTGGCATCTCTTTTGCAGCCTAGCCGCCCCGGGCGCTTTGTGGCTTTGCACTTCTCCTAGGGTTATATAAATGAAAATGTAGATCTGGAAATAACCAGAAGGTCGTCAGGTTCAGCCCCCCCCCTCTTGGCAGGATTCTCCAGATGTGAGCCTTTGCAGGATTAATTCACATAATCCACACCGTGCTGTGCCAAGAGCGCTGAAAGGTGCATTGCAGAGATGTGCCTGTAGAGCCAATCGCTTCGGGGCGCTTGGACCAAAGGGCTGAGCCGCAAACCTTTTTCCGGGGTGTGAGTGTAAAAATCTCATGAGAACTAGCCATCTTCATCTGGTCCGGGAGCGAGTGGGGAGAGACAGTGATGGCTTAAAGCCAAAGCCGGTGCTTCCAAATGCTCAGTGGAACTGGCTTCTGAGTAAACCAGTGGGGGGGACTGAGCTCTTTCCTCTGTCCTAATGAACTTGCCTTATACAGACTCAGACCATCGGTCCATTGAAGTCAGTCTTGTCTACTCATACTGGCAGCAGCGGCTCTCCGGGGTCTCAGGTTGAGGTCTTTCACGTCACCTACTGTCTGGTCCTTTCAACTGGAGATGCCGGGGATTGAACCTGGGACCTCCTGCATGCCAGGCAGAGGCTCTTCCACTGAGCCACAGCCCCTCTTTACAGCTCTCCAGGGTCTCAGGCTGAGGTCTTTCCCATCACCTCCTGCCTGGTCCTTTTAACTGGAGATGCCGGGGATTGAACCTGGGACCTCCTGCATGCCAGGCAGAGGTTCTTCCACTGAGCCACAGCCCCTCTTTACAGCTCTCCAGGGTCTCAGGCTGAGGTCTTTCACGTCACGTCCTGCCTGGTCCTTTTAACTAGAGATGCCGGGGATTGAACCTGTGACCTCCTGTATGCCAGGCAGAGGCTCTTCCACTGAGCCACGGCCCCTCTTTACAGCTCTCCAGGGTCTCAGGCTGAGGTCTTTCCCGTCACCTCCTGCCTGGTCCTTTTAACTGGAGATGCCGGGGATTGAACCGGAGACCTTCTGCATGCCAAGGTGATGTTATGGCACTGATCCACGGCCCCACCCCAGGATGGCAGGAAAGTTGCCCAGAAGGTGATTGTTTTGAAGCTGGGAATGACTGACCTGGATATGTGTGGGCAGGTGGATTAGTGGATTTTTCTTTGATCCCGTCTCTCATTTAGATTTACCTGCAAGGCTCTTTACCTGGCCTTTTGACCACGTCTTCCTCTTCAGCCAAAAGGATTAGAAGCTCCTGTTTTGGAAGAAACCCTCACAGTAAGACCCTGGGTTCCGTACAGGACGCTGCAGCGCTGCAGCTTTCTAGAGCGCTTGTTTTTTGACTGCTCTAGCAGAGGGCCCAGTGCCGTCCAGGGAGACTTGGCTGTTAAGGAGATTATAGCCTGTCACACACACCCCCTCTCCCCAGCCTCCTGATCTGTAGGTTAAGATGATTCGCCGCAGGCAGGAATTGGAGGAAGCTTAAACACAAGTACTTGGGATGCCTGACCAGCAAGGTGCAAACTGCAAATAAGCTGTAGAAAAGAGCAAGAGTCCAGTAGCTCCTTAAAGACTACCAAAATTTGTGGTAAGGTATAAGCTCTCTTGAGTCACTGCTCAAATACCGCTAGCATGTGAGTCCATTTGTCCTTATATCTTGGAGTGATTTCAGATGCCGAATTACATTAGCAGGCAAATGACAACAGCAGGTGAATGACAATAGGAGGCTTGATCTGATTAGGTGTGATATGCAGAGAGGTAGCAGGCGTGGAGAAATCAGCATTGGTAATGGGTCAGGAAACCTAGGTCTCGATTCAGTCCAGGAGGATGCATTGTCTTGAGCCTCATTGTCAGTCGCAATTTAGCAGCCTCTCTTTTAACCTCCCTTTGAAACTCCTTGGCAAGAGAACTGCCACTCTTTGGTCAGCAGCTGAATGTCCAGGGAAGTGAAAGTGTTCCCCCACTGTTTTTTGAATGTTGTGGTTTCTAATTTCAGGTCCATTCTAATGTCTTAGGTCCATTTATTCTTTGTCGAAGGGACTGGCCTGTTTGTCCAGGGTAGAGGGTGGGTGGGCATTGCTGTCATGTGATGGCATCAGTCACATCCGAGGATGAGCAGGAGTAGGAACCTGAGATGGTACGGCTGACGTTGCTGCGTCCACTGATGGTGTCGCTAGGATCTATACGAGAGCAGTGTTGGCATCTTGGTTGGCAATAAGCTGTGGCATGTGGTGGGGGAACCCCTTCAAGTAGCGCTGGCCACTGAGTGCGTCTGTAGAGCTTGGCCTACAGGAATACACATGGAATTCACTGCCACAGGAGGTGGCGGCGGCTACAAGCATGGACGGCTTCAAGAGGGAATTAGATAAGCATATGGAGCAGAAGTCCATCCGTGGCTATTAGCCACAAGGTATAGATAGGGACTCTCAGTCTGGGACAAGTGATGCTCTGTATTCTTGGGGGGGGCAACAGTGGGAGGTCTCCTAGTGTCCTGGCCCCACTGATGGACCTCCTGATGGCCCCTGGTATCTTTGGCCACTGTGTGACAGAGAGTGCTGGACTGGATGGGCCATTGGCCTGATCCAGCATTGGCTTCTCTGATGTTCTTGTGTTCTTATGTCTAATGGCTTCCAAAAGTCGTTCCTTCACTGATCGTACTATTCAGGGTCGGTCTCTGTCAGGCTCTGTGTTGCGGTCACATGCCGGCTCACCTCGGCTCTCTGGGCCCCGATGGAACTGTCCAGCAGAGCTCATTCACGCTCGGAGCCAAGGAGGTTAGCTGTGCTCCTTGGAGAGCCGTCCGCATTGTGAATGCGCTTACTGTTTGCTTTGAGAGAGCAGGGCTTTCTCAAGAGAAAAGAATTGGAGCCTGCTGGATTCTGGCTCTTAGGCTGGTGAAGAAAAGGTTCTTTCTTCTCGCCCCTCGGCCTGTTTCTTTGCCCTTTCTCTCTCCGCAGGCGCAGTGCCACTCGGATAGTAGGGCGGCCGGGACGGGAAGAATAGCACTTATGTTTGCAAGCCTCCCACCAAGAGGATGGCGATAGCGTGCTTGTTAGCAGTCTCTGTAACTGGGATAAAAAGTTCCCTGGCTTCTGTGTCATTTCCCCTGTGTCTTTCATCACCCACCCCCAAGATGTATTATCTGAAACCTTATAGCTGGTTTTCCAAGTTCTCTGTATATAGAGAGAGGCAGTTTGGTGTAGTGGTTGGGAGTACGGACGCTAATCTGAGAGAGCCTTCACACACAGCTGCTGGTGTGACCTTGGTCAATTACAAGTTCTTTCAAAGCTGTTCTCCCAAGAGCAGTCCTCGAAAGAGCTCTCTCAGCCCCACCTACCTATCTGTTGTGGGGAGCGAAAGGGTAAGAGATTGTAAGCCGCTCTGAGACTCCTTCGGGTAGTGAAGGGCGGGGTATAAATCCAATCTCTTCTTCTGTTTTCCCTCCTCTTCTAATATGGCTAGCCAAACACCCAAGCTGTTGGGCACCCTACAATCAGCACTGTGTTCAAACGATAATCTGCTGCTACAAAGCAGGAGTCAGCAAGCGGCAGCCTCTGGATCAGATCCAGGCCTCAAAGGAGAATTTTGTGGCCAAGGGGAGGGGCGGTGGCTCAGTGAGCGAGCCTCTGCTTAGCACGCGAAGGTCCCAGGTTCAGTCCCCGGCATCTCCAGTTAAAGGACCAGGCAGTAGGTGGGGGGAAAGACCTCGGCCTGAGACCCTGGAGAGCCACTGCCAGTCTGAGTAGACAATTCTGACCTTGATGGACCGATGGTTTGATTCAGTAAAAGGCAGCTTTGTGTGTTCTGGCCCCACTGGTGGACCTCCTGATGGCACTTGGGTTTGGGCCAATGTGTGACACAAGAGTGTTGGACTGGATGGGCCATTGGCCTGATCCAACTTGGCTTCTCTCATGTTCTTATGTCTGGGGCAGGGATGCTCTGTATTCTTGGTGCTTGGGGACAAGACTGGGAGGGCCTCTGGAGTTCTGGCCCCGCTGGTGGACCTCCTGATGGCCCCTGGGTTTGGGCCACTGTGTGACACAGAGTGTTGGACTGGATGGGCCCTTGGCCTGATCCAACATGGCTTCTCTCATGTTCTTATGTCTGGGGCAGGGATGCTCTGTATTCTTGGTGCTCGGGGGGCAAGAGTGGGAAGGCTTCTGGGGTTCTGTCCCCACTGGTGGAACTCCTGATGGCACCTGGGTTTGGGCCAGTGTGTGACACAGAGTGTTGGGACTGGATGGGCCATTGGCCTGATCCAGCTTGGCTTCTCTTATGTTCTTATGTCTGGGACAGTGGTGCTCTGTATTCTTGGTGCTTGGGGGGGGGGCGGCAACAGTGGGAGGGCTTCTAGAGTTTTGGCCCTGCTGGTGGACCTCCTGAGGGCACCTGGGTTTTAGCCACTGTGTGACACAGAGTGTTGGGACTGAATGGGCCATCGGCCTGATCCAACATTGGCGTCTCTTATGTTTTTTAGGGCTCTTTTTGCCTGTGCTTTGGGTCCTAGAGGGAGGCTTAGTTTCACCCCAAACGAAGTGGGGCGAATCAAGTGAAAGGTTCATAACCGTGACAGTCTGTGGCTTTGCTTTCCTAATTCTTTTGCTGCATCTAGAGATGTAAAATTTCCGGAAATTTGGAACTCAGAAAAAACCCCGTTTTTTTCGGAAAAATTGAAAAATTTGTATTCTTGGTGCTTGGGGGGCAAGAGTGGGAAGGCTTCTGGAGTTCTGTCCCCACTGGTGGAAAAATTTTACATTCGGAAAAATTGAAAATTTTTGGGAAAAATTGAAAAAAATGCTACATTAGCATTTCTTTTGTCTTTTCTAGATTGAACAGAATACCCACCCACATGCAAAAACAAAATTGAAACTTTTTTGTTTTCTTTTGACAATCGCACCTCCTAAAGGAAGAAATGCATCTTGTTCTTGCATTGGAGAGTTCAGTTTGTAACCTAGGACTTGCTTGTCCTCAGTGCACCGAAATTAGGTCAATCTGATACCATATATATATATATTTTAGAAATGATTTGGAAAATATTTGAACACCTTGTCTTAAAATATTTTATTCATCATGTTAAAATAAAACGTTCCATAATCAATTTTTTTTTCTTTTTTCAATTTTTCCAATTTTTCGGGAAAAAACAAAAAAGCTTCAGGAAAAAAAAATGGGAAAAAACTGGTTTTTTCCCGAATTTTTCCAGTTTTTTCCCGGGCCTTCACATCTCTAGCTGCATCCCTCGATCATTGCAATCTTTTCTCCAAAGTGATCTGTCCTGAACAGCGACAGTGCTAGTCCAGCGTACCGCTGCCGTTATGCATACGGGGCCTTCTCTGTTTTTGGGAAACAGCACACTGAGGTTTTGCTGTCCCGGACCTTGAAACATCTGTCCTAGAGAATCGAATGTTGAAGCCGATGGAAGCCTTGACCCAGTCAGCGCCTTGAAGGGAGGCCTCGCGGAAAGTGTTCCGAAGCTTCCAAAAAGACAATTCCTGAGGAGTTTAGTTGTGTTCATCTGTTGTTAAAATGGGGCAGAATGCCAGGACCCGAACGCGATTGTGGTGCAGCCTGCCAAACTATTTTCCATCTGCACAGGAATGTGAGCTTCGTGCTTTCCCGGGAGATGTGACGAAGCTTTTTGAACTCTCCCCGGCTGCGATTGAGTGGATTTAAAATTTAGTTATAACAATTATGGGGATTGCCCAATCGGTCTGCACACCCGTTGTATCAACTTGGTTCTGTATCTTAGATTATTATATGCTTCCTGTGTGTAACTCTGCCATACGATAAATAAATAATAATACCTGAACTGGAGGTATTGTGGAGTACTGGAGATGTGCCTACCAGGTGGTTTTAGCCATGTTTATGACGATGGTTTTCAAATCACATTGTTATTAGGTGGCCCTTCAGGTCCTGGTGTGTTGCTAGCCTAATCTTCACATTTGTACAAGTGGGGTACTCCTGATGGTGGGTGGCCTGAGTCGTGTCCCATCCCCCAATTTTGCCGAGAGATCCCTGATTTGGCTCTCGCGATAAAATGTGAAAACTTATTTATTTACGAAATCTGTATCCCATCTTTCTGCCATTACAAGGGCCACCCAAGCTGCTAACAGTTTAAAAGGTACATGACAAAACCACATTTTAAAACCATTAAAATGGTCCCCCCTCCCAAACACACATCATTAAGACAATTAAAAAACAGAAGATACATACAAAACATATAGGCATGTGTCCCGTCTTTCTGCCCTTACAAGGGCCACCCAAGTTGCTAGCGATTTAAAACGTACATGATAAAAAAATATCACATTTTAAATCCATTAAAATGGTCCCCCCTCCCAAACACACATTAAAACAATTAAAAAACAGAAGATACATACAAAACATATAGGCATGTGTCCCGTCTTTCTGCCCTTACAAGGGCCACCCAAGTTGCTAGCGATTTAAAACGTACATGATAAAAATCACATTTTAAAACCATTAAAATGGCCCCCCTCCCAAACACACATAATTAAAACAATTAAAAAACAGAAGATACATACAAAACATATAAACATATATCCTGTCTTTCTGCCCTTACAAGGGCCACCAAAGCGGCTAACAATTTAAAAAGTACATGATAAAAATCACATTTTAAATCCATTAAAATCACCACCTTCCAAACACACATCTGTAAAACAATTAAAAACCAGAAGATGCATACAATAGATACATACAAAACATATAAACATATATCCTGTCTTTCTGCCCTTACAAGGGCCACCAAAGCGGCTAACAATTTAAAAAGTACATGATAAAAATCATATTTTAAAACCATTAAATCACCCCCCTCCCAAACAGACATCATTAAAACAATTAAAAAACAGAAGATACATACAAAACATAAACATTGGTTTGGCTAGAGGGATCACTGAGGGAATGGATTCGTTTCTAGGGAGTAGTGTATGCGAAAGAGATCTTGGGGTAAGAGTGGACTGTAAACTAAATATGAGCAGTCAGTGTGATGCGGTGTCAAAAGAGGCAAATTCAGTCGGGTTGTATTAATTAAAAGGGCCATAGCATCGAAATCGCAGGAGGTCATCACCCCTCTGTGTACTGCCTTGGTCAGGCCGCACCTGGAGTCCCGTGTGCAGTTCTGGAGGCCTCACTTCCAAAACGATGTGGGCAAAATCGAGAAGGTGCAGAAGAGAGCGACAAGGATGATCAGGGGTCTGGAGACCGAGCCCTACGAGGAAAGGCTGAGGGCCCTGGGAGTGTTTAGTTTGGAGAAGAGGAGACTGTGGGGGGACATGATTGGCTCTTTAAGTATTTAAAAGAATGTCATTTGGAGGAGGGCAAGGAGCTGTTCCAGTTGGCAGCAGAGGAGGGGACACTAGAAGCCCTCCCACTGTTGCCCCCCCCCCAAGCACCAAGAATACAGAGCATCCCTTGCCCTAGACTGAGAGTTCCTGTCTATACCTTGTGGCTAATAGCCACTGATGGGCCTCTGCTCCATATGCTTATCTAATTCCCTCTTGAAGCCGTCCCTGCTTGTAGCCACCACCACCTCCTGTGGCAGTGAATTCCACGTGTTCATCACTCTTTGAGTGAAGGACTTCCTTTTATCCGTTCTAACCCAACCGCTCGGCGATTTCATGGCGTGCCCACGAGTTCTTGTATTGTGAGAAAGGGAGAAAAGGATTTATTTCTCTGCCTGCTCTATCCCATGCAGAATCTTATAAACCTCGATCACGTCACCCCGCAGCCGTCATTTCTCCAAGCTACTACTATCATGGGGCATTGGTGAAGCCCAGGTCCCTATAGGCTTGTGCACTATAGGTGAATAATGCATACCTATTTTTGGTCTTTGAAAATAAGTGGATCCCTGTACAGCGGAATCAGAGACCAAGCCCGTGGCTAAAGAGCAGCCCTGCCGCAAAGCCGGGGCTATAATCCGACATAAGTCAATCCACTCAAGTGCCCGAGCCAGCATGGATCTGATGATTGCTGTGCGCACCCGCGCTCGGTAAACAAAGTAGATAATGCCGCTTCCCAAGATATTAGCAAAAACTGGATTAAGCAGGTTCTCTGGAATTTTTCCCCTTTCGTCCTTAGGACAGAGCCCATAAAGTTGCAGTGTTGGAGAGGGGGTTTATAAACCTCTGCAGGCGGTGTGCTCCAGGAGCGCTCCAGAGGCAGACCGGAGAAGCGGCTCGATAAACAGGCCGCAGCAGTTCCCAGCTTGAAGCAGGGAGCGTCAACGCGGTATTTTGACGCCTGGAATGAAGTATAAAAATGGTGCTGCGCTCTGTGCCGCTGTCGCTGCGGCCTGTTCTGCGGCCAGCCGGATGAGGGTCTCCCACTAGGCGCATCATTGAGTCCTGGCAGGAGTCTTTGGGAGGCTTTTCTTCTGGACACGCTTCTGCTCCCAGTATTTTGACTCTTTTTCCAAACAGCAGGGAAAGAAACCCTTTCCCTGTGGGCTGTCTTTATTACCTGCTCCTTGCTTGCCTTATACTAGCATTGGCCCTTCTCTTCTCATCGTCTAGTTCTAGAAAAAGGCATAGAGTCTGTCTGCTGTTCCAGAAGGTATAGAGAGCAGCTGTGAAGGCAAGGGAAGAAGCACTCATAAGACCATCAGAAGACCCCTGCTGGATCAGACCAGTGGTCCATCTAGTCCGGCATCCTGTCTCACACAATGGCCAGCCAGTTCCTCTGGACGGCCAACCACAGGGCAGAGAGGCCCAGGCCTTCCTAAGAACATCAGAAGAGCCCTGCTGGATCAGACCAGTGGTCCCTCTAGTCTGGCATCCTGTCTCACACAGTGGCCAGCCAGTTCCTCTGGAGGGCCAACAACAGGGCAGAGAGGCTGAGGCCTTCAGAAGAACATCAGAAGAGCCCTGCTGGATCAGACCAGTGGTCCATCTAGTCCAGCATCCCGTCTCACACAGTGGCCAGCCAGTTCCTCTGGAGGGCCAACAACAGGGCAGAGAGGCCGAGGCCTTCAGAAGAACATCAGAAGAGCCCTGCTGGATCAGACCAGTGGTCTATCTAGTCCAGCATCCTGCCTCACACAGGGGCCAACCAGTTCCTCTGGAGGGCCAACAACAGGGCATAGAGGCCGAGGCCTTCATAAGAACATCAGAAGAGCCCTGCTGGATCAGACCAATAGTCCCTCTAGTCCAGCCCCCTGTCTCACACAGTGGCCAGCCAGTTCCTCTGGAGGGCCAACAACAGGGCATAGAGGCCGAGGCCTTCACAAGAACCTCAGAAGAGCCCTGCTGGATCAGACCAATAGTCCCTCTAGTCCAGCCCCCTGTCTCACACAGTGGCCAACCAGTTCCTCTGGAGGGCCAACAACAGGGCATAGAGGCCGAGGCCTTCACAAGAACCTCAGAAGAGCCCTGCTGGATCAGACCAATAGTCCCTCTAGTCCAGCCCCCTGTCTCACACAGTGGCCAACCAGTTCCTCTGGAGGGCCAACAACAGGGCATAGAGGCCGAGGCCTTCACAAGAACCTCAGAAGAGCCCTGCTGGATCAGACCGGTGGTCCATCTAGTCCGGCATCCTGCCTCACACAGTGGCCAAAGACAAATATGGTCACGGTCCGTAGACATGAAAAGATAGAGCCACAGGAACTGTGCAAAGTGTGCTCAATGTTTCTTTAACGATAGCAATAATGTTATAAATATAAAAATTACAAAAGTGATACTAATACATTCAGACTGTAAATCCAGTTACATAAGATAGAAGATAACGACGGCGGGACGGTGGTCTCCGGAATGTGATGCCGTTTCGACAAACGTCTTCTTCTGACCAAGAATCTATAAGCTTATACATGATATAATACATATGAACATTAGTACTTACATCTTAGGTAATTGTACAAGATGTAAGTACTCCTGTGGTTGTGAAGATTGGTTCAAAAGTACAAAAGCAGTGCTTGTAAAGTCCTAAACCGGGGGGGGGGGGGGGAATAGCAGCAGTTGGGGGGGTAGGGACTCTGCAAAATTTCCCGCCCCTTCCCGTGACTACCGGGAACAGAACCCCATCAGTCAAAACGAGCACATAGATCGCAGGCTTGCCGGATTTCAGTGAGAGTTGCAGAAGTCGAGTTAATCCTGGTGTGGGTTTCCGTTCTTAAAATGCAATGCGCGGCCTTTGTTGTCTGGATGTCTTGTTTGGACAGCGGTGCCTTTTAAGGTGCGGGGAGAGAGCGTGCCCTGTCGTGGTGCTTTGTCAGCAAATAAGACTCCAGTTCCTTTGTTGGCCCAAGCTTTCAGGGCCTGCTGGCTGTAGCAGGTCTGCCAGCGGATCTGAATTTTAATTGTGCTT
This sequence comes from Gekko japonicus, assembly GCF_001447785.1. Taxonomy (NCBI): domain Eukaryota; kingdom Metazoa; phylum Chordata; class Lepidosauria; order Squamata; family Gekkonidae; genus Gekko; species Gekko japonicus. The sequence continues at coordinate 89,840 of NW_015164248.1, forward strand.
AGGAGATGCAGCAGAGATGTGACCACTGAGCCCACAGTGAAATTTCAACAATAACAATAAATCTCAGAGCCAATCCTCCAGTTTGGTGTAGTGGTTAAGTGCGCAGACTCTAATCTGGGAGAACCGGGTTTTATTCCCCACTCCTCCACTTGCACCTGGCTGGATGACCTTGGCGAGCCATAGTTCTGGCACGGCTGTTCTTGAAAAAGAGCAGTTTCTGTCAAGAGCTCTCTCAGCCCCACCTGCCTCACAGGGTGTCTGTTGTGGGGAGGGAAAGAAGTTTGTAAGCCGCTCTCAGACTCCGAGGGAAGGGCAAGGGTATAAATCCAATCTCCTCCTCCTCCTCTTCTTACAATCTCCTTCCCTTCCTCTCCCCACAACAGACACCCTTGTGAGGTAGGTGGGGCTGAGAGCGCTCTTGAGAGAACAGCTCTGCGAGAACTGTGACTGACCCAAGTTCACCCAGCTGGCCGCATGTTGGGAGGAGTGGGGAATCAAACCCGGTTCTCCAGATCAGAGTCCGTCGCTCTTAACCACTACACCATTCTCTGGGCTTACTTGGGCAGGGCTCTTTTTGTCGAAAAAGCCCAGCAGGAACTCACTAGCATAATAGGCCACACCCAACAGCAGAAGCTCATTAGCATATTAGGCCACACCCCTGACAGCACAGCTCATTGGCACATTAGGCCGCACCCCCATGTTACCAGAAGTGTGGTCATCCAGCCACACCCACCTTTTGCTTCTTATTCTGTTTACCTTGTTTGTTGTCAAAACCCAGGGCCTTTTTTTGTAGCAGGAACTCCTTTGCATGTTAGGCCACACACCCCTAATGTAGCCAATCCTAATGAGTTCCTGCTGTTGGGTGTGGCCTATTATGCTAATGAGTTCCTGCGAGTTCCTGCTGGGCGTGGCCAACTCGGGAGCCAGCCGGAACTCCGTTCCTGTGCGTTCCTGCCCAAAAATAGCCCTCTTTGGAAGCCTGCATTACGTGAAGAACTGGTTAAAGATCCTCGTCAAATGGCTGAGAGTCTCATCCTTCTGGAACAATTCGTGTTAGTGCTCTGCCTCAGCAAGCTAGATTCTCCCATGCGGCGTGCTCTGTGCATGATCAGATGCGTTATCCTGAATGGCCAGCCTGCCTTTGGGGTCTTGAGAATGAGAGAGAACTGGGGGGGGGGGGGGGGGAGAGCCATGCAGTTCCCCCACCCCGGCTACACTGCAACAGTTCAGGTTGGGCTTCTGCTACAATGGCAGGTCCTTGTGGGTTAATTAGCATCCCTGTCTTGGCGTCACTTTGGTGCGTTCCCGGGTCTGTTGTACGGGGGGTGGGGGGGGAGCAATTCCAGATGCCAGGATCTCACAGGGTATCCTACGCTGCTGACTTTATAGCATCTAGCTTGGATTGTGTCCATATCATTCCAGTCTTGTTCTATCTATACTGGCTTCCAGTTTGCTTCCGAGCTCTGTCCGAAGTGCTGGTATGGATCTTTAAAGCCCTGTATGGCCTGGGACCAGCATACCCGAAGGGCCGCCTTCTCCCATCTGAAACTACCTACACACTCTTTTTTTTTTTTTAAGTAACATTTTATTGTTTTAAACTGACAAGCATTGCATATTAAAAAGCCGTACAATACAATTCAGCAGTGAAAGCAAGTAATAAGTGACGATTTCTATGTCTAAATTTTCACAGGATCAACATAGAAAAGTCAATATTTATTTATTTATTTTTATTTAACTTTAGACTTGCTATACCGCCCTAACCCCGGAGGGTCTCTGGGCAGTTTACATATGTTGCGTTCTATGAACTCTACAAACCTAAGGAGTGGCAAACCATGCTTCACTTTGCTCGCTTTGGTTGCCATAGTTATCAGGGGAGGGAATTCCTGCATGGAGGGGGGTTGAGCGAATGAGTGAGAGAATGGGACCTTTGCTTCTAGAAGTCATAACTTTCTTTGCAAGTCGCACCTCCTTTCCCTGGGTAAGAAGAAGAAGAGGAGGAGGAGATTGGATTTATACCCCGCCCTTCACCCATTTGGAGTCTCAGAGCAGTTTACAAACTCCTTTCCCTTCCCCTCCCCACGACAGACACCCTGGGAGGTACGTGGGGCTGAGAGAGCTCTGACAGAAACGGCTCTTTTTCAAGAACAGCTCTTATCAGAACCACGGCTTGCCCAAGGTCATCCAGCCAGGTGCA
>NW_015164248.1:95493-96841 GCF_001447785.1 Gekko japonicus
CCAATCTCTTCTTCTTCTTCTTCTTCTTTTGTATCTCAGAAACCAAAATGATGTCTTCCATCTCAGACATCAGGTTTTTGAGAGAGAGTCAGTTTGGTGTAGTGGTTAGGAGCGGGGACTCTAATCTGGGAGAACCGGGTTTGATGAAGAGAAGAAGAAGAAGAGATTGGATTTATACCCCGCTTTTCACTACCCGAAGGAGTCTCAGAGCGGCTTACAAACTCCTTTCCCTTCCCCTCCCCACAACAGTCACCCTGTGAGGTCGGTGGGGCTGAGAGAGCTCTGACAGAAACTACTCTTTTCCAGGAACAGCTGTGCCAGAATTATGGCTTGCCCAAGGTCGTCCAGCCAGGTGCAAGTGGAGGCGTGGGGAATCAAACCCGGTTCTCTCACATTAGAGTCCGCGCACTTAATCACTACACCAAACTGGCTCTCAGTTTGATTCCCCACTCTTCCACATGCAGCTGCTGGCGTGACCTTGGGTCAGTCACAAGTTCTCTCAAAGCTATTCTGGAAAGAGCAGTCCTCAAAAAAGCTCCCTCAGCCCCACCTACCTCACAGGCAATGTTTCCTCTAAACTGTGGAGTCTTGGGAGCAAAAATTCTGCTTTGTGAGCTACTGGCATTAAAGTTGTGAGCGAGCAATTTGGTTACTGCATGAATTAGTTTGCTCTGGAGCCATCCTTCCTGAGCTAAGACAAAAATCTGTGAGCTGGAGGCTAAAAAACTGTGAGCTAGCTCACCCTAACTCAGCTTAGAGGGAACACTGCTCACAGGGTGTCTGTTGTGGGGAGGAGAAGGGAAAGGAGATTGTAAGCCGCTCTGAGACTCCTTCGGGTAGTGAAGGGCGGGGTATAAATCCAATGTCCTATTCTCTTCTTCATTACATATACATGTTGAGTATTTGTGTGTGTGTGTGCACGCGCCTGGAGTCATGGTCGACCTCTGGCGACCCCCAGTGGGGCTTGGGCGTTTCGGAGAGGCCGTTTGCCACCGCCTGCCTCTGCATAGCAGCCCTGGTATTCCTTGGAGGTCTCCCACCCAAGTGCTTGCCAGGGTCGGCTCTGCTCTGTTCCCGAGATCTGCAGAGACTGGGCTCGCCTGGGCTATCCAGGTCAGGGCCCCGTTGACCAAGTAAAATGTCCCTGAGGGTTACTGGAGGTACATAAGAACATAAGAGAAGCCAATCTTGGATCAGGCCAAAGACCCATCCCGTCCATCACTCTGTGTCACACAGTGGCCAGAAATACCAGGTGCCATCAGGAGGTCCAGCAGTGGGGCCAGGACACTAGAAGCCCTCCCACTGTTGACCCCCCCCCCCCAACCACCAAAACAACAGAGCATAACTT
>NW_015164248.1:97002-101018 GCF_001447785.1 Gekko japonicus
TTTGGGTGAAGAAGTACTTCCTTTTATCCGTTCTAACCCGACCGCTCTGCAGTTTCATGGAGTGCCCACGAGTTCTTGTATTGTGAGAAAGGGAGAAAAGTACCTCTTTCTGTACCTGCTCTGTCCCATGCATAATCTTATAAACCTCGATCGTGTCACCCCTCAGTCGTCTTTTCTCCAAGCTAAAGAGCCCTAAGCGCTTTAACCTTTCCTCATAGGGAAAGTGTTCCAACCCTTTTATCATTCGAGTTGCCCTTTTCTGCACTTTTTCCAAAGCTATAGTATCCTTTTTAAGGTGTGGTGCCCAGAACTGCACACAGTATTCCAGATGAGGTCTCACCATTGATTTATATAGCGGCATTATGATATTGGCTGATCTGTTTACAATACCCTTCCTAATAATACCCAGCGTAGCATTGGCCTTCTTTATTGCAGTTCTCTGAATCTCAGGGGGGGTTAGAGGGAATAACAGAGAAGGAGAGGGTGGTCAAAGGCCGGAGTGCAACCTCCATATGCAAAGGCTGTGTATATGTCGGAATGACACTTGCGAAGGGTCGACGGTGTGGGCACCTCCGCCCTTTGCGTGATGTCTGTTGGTCTCTCAAAGACATTTGGTTCGCCATTGTAGGAAACAGAATGTTGAACTACACAAAATACAAGAGCTCGTGGGCACTCCATGAAATTGCTGAGCAGTCAGGTTAGAATAGATAAAAGGATAGTCCTCCTTCGCCCGAAGAGTGATGAACACATGGAATCCACTGCTACAGGAGGTGGTGGCAGCAACAAGCACGGACAGCTTCAAGAGGGAATTAGCAGAGGATAGCATAGGAGCAGAGGTCCATCAGTGGCTATTAGCCACAAGGTATAAGTAGGAACTCTTGGTCTTGGACAAGGTATGCTCTGTATTCTTGGTGCCTGGGGGGGCAACAGTGGGAGGGCTTGCCCCACTGATGGACCTCCTGATGGCACCTGGTCTTTTTGGCCACTGTGTGATACAGAGTGTTGGACTGGATGGGCCATTGGCCTGATCCAACACTGGCTTCTCTTATGTTCTTATGTTCTAACTAGATGGGTGCCGAAGTCGTCGTTTCTCTGAGGCCTGCCGAACCTTGGGCCAGCCGTGGTTGGGTCACTGTCCCAAGTAAATTTGGACTCGTAGCTCACCATTCTGAAAAGATTGGGAACCGCCGGTCTAGAGAGATTACTCAAGCTAGCTGAGCCCTGCTGGGGTACGGGAAACCCACTTTGCTTTTGTAAACAGCGAAGAACGGCGTAGACAAGCTGTTCTATTTGTCGTACATGGAAGAACAACGTAGACAAACTGTTCTGTTTGTCGTACACGCTCTGATGGACGCGGATCCACTGTGTTAGGTGCTCAAAGTGCCTAGCTGGGAGACAGATGTAGAGAGATGCGTGCCGCTGGGATCGGAGAAGAAGCAGTGCTGAAGCCAGAAAGCCGCAAAATAGAAGAAGCAGCAGCTGTCTTGGGGAGCGCATATACGTGCATGAGAGCAGGGCGACCTGTTGACCGCGGCAGTCGCTGTGATGTTGCCTTTGTAGGTATGTGGCAGCGAAGGCCATCGGCAAGGCTGATTTTGTCAACAGGCTTGAGTTTTCTTACACTATATCTGTTCACTTTAGCATAGGATTCCTCGAAAGGCAGTGCTGTCGCCAGTCACTTCTGTTGTGAATGAGTCACGGCGCCGGTATGCATTTGGCGTCTTAATTCCTGCGGCTGAGCGGTGGCTTCCCGGGCTGTGTGATAGAGCATCTGGTTGGCATGCAGAAGATCTCTGGTTCAGTCCTGCAAGGATCAGGTAGGAGGTGACGGGAAAGACCTTTGCCCGAGACCCTGGAGAGCTGCTGCCAGTCTGAGTAGTAGTAGTACTAGTAGTAGTAGTAGTAATAATAATAATAATAATAAATGATGATGATGATGCTTTCGATTTATTAATCGCTTTCCCCACAAGTGGGCTCAAAGTGATTTACAGTTACTCTTTAGACAGGGGAGTAACAATGTTTCATAGGGGATAGGGAAGACAACATATAATTCATTTTAATTGCACACGCCGTAACTGCACGGTGGAAACGTTTCTGGCTTGGCTCAGTCATGTCCCGAACCGCTACGTCGACCGGCTTGATGACGTTGGGGCTTCAGGACCCGTATGTCGTATCGCCACACTGCCATCACCTGGCCAGAGCATCCCACTGCAGGGATTTTTCGTAGCCGAGTAGATTCTTCCGCCTTCCGGATCCTGGACCAGGACGTCCCCAACCGACAGCTAACACCTTCCCAGAGGGGAGTTGGTGTGCCCACCCTCTCTAAGGAGTGGTTCCCATTTTATCTACTCGCCGAGGCTTTCGAATCGCTGGGTGGACGATGATGGCAATATGGCAATGTTGGCAGTATGTGATGGACCGAGGGGCATTTTCAGCATAAGGCGGCTCCGTATGTTCACTTTCTTACATTTTAGTCCCACTGCACCCGTACGTGTTTATCTGCCAACGGAGAATAGCGCTTCCTGCATCTGACGAAGGATGCAGAAGCATCTCGGTCTGTTTCAGGGCTTTGTGGGCAAACGGGGCCACTCATTTGAGAGCCAGTCCGGCGTAGTGGTCGGGAGCACGACCTCTAATCTGGGAGAACCGGATTTGATTCCCCGTTCCTACACATACAGTTGCCGGGTGACCTTGGGTCTGTCACAAGTTCACTCAGAGCTCTTCTCTCAAGGGCAGTTCTAGAAAGAGCTCTCTCAGCCCCACCTACCTCACAGGGTGTCTGTTGTGGGGAGGGGAAGGGAAAAGAGATGGTAAGCCGCTCTAAGACGCCTTTGGGTAGTGAAGGGCGGGGTATAAAAACCAACTTTTCTTCTTGAGAGCAAGTTTGGTGTAGTGGTTGGGAGCGCAGACTCTAATCTGGGAGAACCAGGTTTGATTCCCCACTCTTCCACATGCAGCTGCTGGTGTGACCTTGTGTCAGTCACAAGTTTAGAGCTGTTCTCTCAAGGGCAGTCCTCAAAAGAGCTCTCTCAGCCTTGCCTACCTCACAGGCTGTCTGTTCTGGGGAGGGGAAGGGAAAGGAGTTTGTGAGCCGCTCTGAGACTCCGAGTGAAGGACGGGGTATAAATCCAATCTCCTCCTCCTGCTCCGTCTCTGTGCTGAGGCAGGCGAGCAAGCGGTCGCCTTTCGTCGGGCCGTCTTCCCACAAACGCAACTTCCCCTCGTCCCCTTCTGGTCCGGCCTTTCTTGACCAAGGAGCCCCAGCTTGGCCTGTTGTAGCTTTTTCTGAGTGATTCTCTTCAACTCCTGACTTCTGCCAGAAAGCGTCTGGCTTTGCCCTTCGGTGCCTGAAATGCTGCAGTTCTGAAATGCTTTCAGTGTGGTTTGGGGGGGAAACGCTGACTCTGCAGGAAGGAAATGTTGAGCTGGGCACGGGGCTGGCCCGTTAATGCGCTGCTGGAGGAAAAATCAGTTGGGCAGCCGTCCTGGAAACCGCAAGGAAGAGGAGTAATGCTGACTAAGCTTGTCTGGATGCAAAAGCGGTTCTGGAAGCCAGGCCTTGGGATGGCAGCTTCAGAGCAGAGTGCCTTTTTGCTGCGGCTCAGCGGCAGAGCCTCTGCTCGGCACGCAGAAGGTCCCAGGTTCGACCCCGCAGCATCTCCAGTTAAAAGGACCAGGCAGGAGGTGATGGGAAAGACCTCCGCCTGAGACCCTGGAGAGCTGTAAGGAGGGGCTTTGGATGACGTTGCCCTAGCTCTGTTTGGTGTCATGGTTAAGTGCGCAGACTCTCATCTGGGATAGCCGGGTTTGATTCCCCACTCCTTCACATGCAGCTAGCTGCTGGTGTGACCTTGGGCACAAAAAAAAGAGAAAAGGGAAAAAAACCTGAACCTAAAACCTAGAATTCAGAACCTAAAAAGGTTAGTCAAGAATAGAAGAGGGCCAACTCTAAAAATCTAATTATGAAACATACAAAAATATACATGTATTTATTCAACACAAATTAAAATAACAAA
>NW_015164248.1:101154-109280 GCF_001447785.1 Gekko japonicus
TTAGGTTAAAAGCAGTCATAAAAGCCGTAGTTCTGGCACAGCTGTTCTTGAAAAGGAGCAGTTCTCTCAGAGCTCTCTCCGCCCCACCTACCTCACAGGGTGTCTGTCGTGGGGAGGGAAAGGGGAAGGAGTTTGTAAGCCGCTCTGAGACTCCTTTGGGTAGTGAAGGGCGGGGTATAAATTCAACCTCTTCTTCTTCTAGCTGGCGATGTGGCCTTGCAATTTGATCCATTTGTCGATGGTTTAGTCACAGCTGGGAAAACGGTTTCACAGGTTGAGGCTGTAGGACCGTCGCCTAGGAGCACTACTTCTTTTCCCGGCCTCCTTTCAGTCCTGGGCCCTGGCCCTTCTGCTAAATGTCTCCAAAACAGAGAGCCTGCAGATTTCTCCAAGGATTCTGTCGTCTCAGATTTCTCCAGCCAGCTCCAATGCTCCCTCTAAGCTGTGGAGTCTTGTGAGCAAAAATGCTACTTTGTGAGCCACCGGCATTAAAGTTGTGAGCGAGCAGTTTGGCAGCTGCATAAATCAGTTTGCTCCGGAGCTATCCTTCCTGAGCTAAGACAAAAAGGTGTGAGCTGGAGGCTAAAAAACTGTGAGCCAGCTCACACTAACTCAGCTTAGAGGGAACACTGGCTCCACCTCCCACAAAAGAGTCAGTCCGATCGTGAGCTGGTGGCATATATACAGTTTGGCTTTGCCCGTTTTGGTCGTCCTCCTTCGTATCCTGCGATTTCCAACAGCAGTGTGTCATTTGGGGCAGGATCCAGGTTTCTGAGACTCTTGGCAGCTGCTTGTTCCTCTTCTTTTTAAAGAAACGCACTCGCAGACGTTGCCGGTGGAAATAATGCAGAGAAACTCGTGCTCGGATTACGTGTCATACAGACTTGCATGAGCCGTTCCTCTACTTATTTGCTTAATAACCGTAATTTGTTTGGCTTGCCAATCTAGTTGCTCGTAGCCACAATGGGGACTGCCTGCTCACAGCGCTCGAATTTGAAAACCAGAGTATTCACAACCAGTGTTCCCCCTAAACTGAGTTAGTGTGAGCTAGCTTACCGTTTTTTAGCCTCCGGCTCACACATTTCTGCCTTCGCTCAGGAAGGATGGCTCCAGAGCAAACTAATTTATGCAGCAGCCAAATCGCTCGCTCACAACTTTATTGCCAGTAGCTCACAAATTAGAATTTTTGCTCACAAGACTCCACAGCTTAGGGTGGGCAGTGTTCACAACCTTAGCCATGTATCTTTGTTTTCTGATTGCCCTGCATGGAAACAGATGCTGGGAGGGTACCTCTTTACACTAGGAAGAGCAGATTTCTTCAACCACCCAGTCCTGTTGAGACCCAGTTTGGTGTAGTGGTTAGGAGCACGGACTCTAATCTGGGAGAACCGAGTTTGATTCCCCACTCCTCCATATGAAGCCAGCTGGGTGACCTTGGGTCAGTCACAAGTTCTCTCAGAGCTGTTCTCTCGCGAGCAGTCCTCGAAAGAGCTCTCTCATCCCCACCTCCCTCCCTCACAGGGTGTCTGTTGTGGGGAGGGGGAGGGAAAGGAGATTGTAAACCGCTCTGAGACTCCTTCAGGTAGTGAAGCGCAGGGTATAAACCCAATCTCCCCCTCCTCCCCCTTCTCCCTCCTCCTCTTTTTCCTCCTCTTCCTCCTCCTCCTCTTCTTTCTTTTCCTCCTCTTCCTATTAAAGAAAAAGCTTGAAAAGAAAGGGGGGAAGAACTAAAAGACAGTAGAAAAGTCAGAGATTCTGTCCCCCCCCCCCCCGGGAGAGAGCCAGTTTGGTGTAGTGGTTAAGTGCACAGACTCTGATCTGGGAGAACTGGGTTTGATTCCCCACTCCTCCACATGCAGCTGCTGGTGTGACCTTGGGCCAGTCACAAGTTCTCAGAGCTGTTCTCTCAAGGACAGTCCTTGAAAGAGCTCTCTCAGCCCCACCTGCCTCACAGGGTGTCTGTTTGTGGGGAGGGGAAAGGAAAGGAGACTGTAAACCGCTCTGAGACTCCGAGTGAAGGTCGAGGTATAAATCCAATTTCTTCTTCTCTCTTCTTCATCTGTGCAAGGTTGTTCCAATCCCCTTCAATTTTTCTTGGGCACTGCAAGTCCGATCATCACCCCGAAGCTGGCGGCTGATTTTGGGGCTCCTGCCGTCATTATTTTTCTGATAAAAGTTGGAGTCCAGCGGCACCGTTAAGACCAGCAAAGTTTTATTCAAGGCATGAGCTTTGGCGTGCACAAAGAAGCGTGCCTGCACGTGAAAGCTTATACCCTGAATTATATTTATTTATTATATTTATATTTAAATTTAGATCCCGCCCTCCCCGCTATGACGAGCTCAGGGCGGCTAGCAACATATGTATAAATATATGCATTAAAAATTCCAATATATATACTAAAAACAACATTAGGTTAAGATTACAGTATAAAACACATAATCCTGATACAGATGGCGACACTCTGTCGTCTTTTGAATGGCTGCCTCAGGCTCCTGCCAGGCTGTTAATCGTCCGGCTGGTGGAGGTGTCGATGTTACGTCCAGGTTGGTGGTGGTGTCGATGTTCGGGCCAGGGCCATGGTGTCGAGGCAGCACCCTGTTTGAAAGACTGGCGGAAGAGCTCCGTCTTGCAGGCCCTGCGGAACTGCAAAAGGTCCCGCAGGGTCCCGATGTCATCCGGGAGCTCATTCCACCAGTGAGGGGCTGCCACAGAGAAGGCCCTGGCCCTCGTTGTAGCCAGCCTGGCCTCTTTCGGGCCCAGAAGGGCCAGGCGATTTTGGGATCCAGATCTTAGTGCTCTCCAGGGCACATGTGGGGAAAGGCGGTCCCTTAGGTCTCTTTTGGTCTTAAAGGTGTCACTGGACTCCAACTTTGTTCTCCTGCTTCAGACGAACACGGCCACCCCACCTGACTCTTTTTTTCTGATAAGTCATGCCTGCCACAAACAAAGAACCTTCGTTTCCTTAGCAAGATGATATCGGCGGAGGGGGGTTCCTTCTGGAGATAAACCCGGGCAAGTGTATTCTGACGGTTGGCCCCGCAGTTCCCGTCGTCATCCTGAACTTGGCGGCCAATTTTCAAATGCCTGGCTTTGTTTTCTGGTGAGTTTTCCCTGCCAGAGACAGCCGTAGATTCCGAAGCAAAAAGCACGGGTGGAGTTCGGGAGATTACGTGGCCCGAGATATTCCACTTGCCTTCACAATCGGCGCCACCGCTCCTATTTATTTTATTTTTATTTTTCAGATTTTTACTCCGTCCTCCCCGGGCAGCTTACATAAAAGCAGATAGTTACATTAAAAACGTAATTACGATTAAAACAAATAATAAAATCATAGTAAAGTGCTAGTAGTTGTTGGTGCTCATATGACGGCAGCAGCCAGTAGCCAGTATACAAAGTTCTTGCTTGGAGTCAGCTCTCGGTGCTCATTTTGAATGTCTTGCAGGGCACGCTGTTCTCTGGGCTGTTGATGGCAATTTCCAGAGTCCAGGGCCCTCTCACTTTCAACCAACCAATGTTCTTCATTGGTGGCGGCGGCTCCCAAACGCCTGGTGGAAGAGCTCTGTCTTACAGGCCCTGTGGAACTGTAAAAGGTCCCACAGATCCCTGATCTCCGGGAGCTCATTCCACCAGGATGGGGCCGTCACCGTAAAGGCCCTGGCCCTGGTCGTCGACAGCCTAGCCTCCTTAAGACCCGGGAGGGTCAGCAAATTCTGGGCCCCTGACCGCAGTGCTCTCTGGGGAGCATTTGGGTAAAGGCGGTCCCTTAAGTATGTGGGTCCCTGACCATATAGGGCTTTAAAGGTGAGAACCAGTACCTTGAAACGAATCCGGTATGCTGTGGTCGTTACGAAGCTGGTGGCCAATCGTGAGCCACCTAGCTTCGTTTGCTTATGAGCTCTGCTCGCCACATGAAGTGCTGGTTCTTACCTTTAAAGCCCTATATGGCCGGGGTCCAATATACCTACGGGACCGCCTTTCCCTGTATATACCCCAGAGAGCGCTACGGTCTGGGTCTCAAAATCGGCTGACCCTCCCTGGCCCGAGGGAGGCCAGGCTAGCTGCTACTAGGGCCGGGGCCTTTTCGGTGGCGGTCCCTACCTGGTGGAACGAGCTCCCGGAAGAGATCAGGGCCCTGCGGGACCTCTCACAGTTCCACAGGGCCTGGAAGACGGAGCTCTTCCACCAGGCGTACAATTAGGGGCCGCCGCCGCCCTAGTGCACGGCCCATCATGTTAACATCGAGCAGGTGCCTCAAGAACGAGCAGAATAACATCTAAACACTTTACGTGGAATAACATCGAAGCACTCTGTTTGCAAGCACTTTAGTCATTAGATTTTTAACTGCCACCAGTACTCTGATATTTTGTAAGGCACTATTTAAGGGCTGTGTTTTAATTCTCTATTATGTTTTCATTCTGTACTGTTGTGTTGTTGTTGGAAGTTGCCCTGAGCCTGCTTTGCGGGGAGGGCGGGGTATAAATTTGAGTATAACCGATCTGTCTAATATTACAGATCCCTGTCTATGCAGCAAGGTTTGCGCTAAGACTCCGCTGGCCTCCTAGGTCAAGGGATCTGAACGAGGCCAAGCGATTCCATTTCTGTCTGCTGTTCACCCTAATCTGTCCGTTTGAGGGATTGGAGGTGACGTGACTTTTGATACCTGTCTCCGGACAGTTGCCGGTGCTTCTCTTGTTGAGTTTCTTCCCTCCCCTCCAGGCCTCGGTTCTCTGGGCTGCCTCTTTTCTTGACTCCTGAGCAACGCTCCCTCTAAGCCGTGGAGTCTTGTGAGCAAAAATTCTGCACTGTGACTGACTGGCATTCAAGTTGCGAGCGAGCGATCGGGCTGCTGCATAAATGAGTTTGCTTCGGAGCCGTCCTCCCTGAGCTAAGACAAAAATGTGTGAGGCGGAGGCTAAGAGACGGTGAGCTTGCTCACGCTAACTCGGCTTAGAGGGAACACTGGTCTCAATGCTGGTCTCAAAGAGCCAGTTTGGTGTAGCGGTTAAGTGCGCAGACTCTGACCTGGGAGAACTGGATTTGATTCCCCACTCCTCCACTTGCAGCTGCTGGATGACCTCGGGCAAGCCGTAGTTCTGACAAGAGCTGTCCTTGAAAAAGAGCCGTTTCTGTCAGAGCTCTCTCAGCCCCACCTGCCTCCCAGGGTGTCTGTTTTGGGGTAGGGAAAGGAAAGGAGTTTGTAAGCCGCTCTGAGACTCCCTTGGGTAGTGAAGGGCGGGGTATAAATCCAATCTCTTCTTCTTCTAAGATGTGGAGTCTTGTGAGCAAAAATCCTGCACTGTGAGCGGCTGGCATTCAAGTTGTGAGCGAGCAATCGGGCTGTCGCATAAATGAGTCCGCTCCGGAGCCGTCCTCCCTGAGCTAAGACAAAAAGGCGTGGGCCGGAGGCTAAGAGACGGTGAGCTTGCTCACGCTAACTCGGCTTAGAGGGAACACTGCTCCTGACTCTGGTCCTTCTCGAGGCTCCTCCAAAGCTTCCTCCCAACGGGACGCTCATGGCGGGGCCGTGTCAGCGGGACTCCCCCGTGCCTTTGCTTTCTTGCCCGCAGGCCTCAGCTGCTGTTCCGCGGATAAGGCTCTTTCTATTTTCAGCAAGCCTTTCTCCCCCTCGGATAGCGGAACGGTTAAGCCAATTAAACACGTTAGGAGGAAACGGTGCACGTGGCTCTAGGTCCAGCCTCTCTAGCCGCTGCGCTATCTGGCGTGTTCCCCGACGGGGCTAAGCTGCTAACTAGATCTGCGTCAGGCAGCGGCTCCGTCTCCCTTCCCCAAATGCCGCCGGTCATTCGCGTATGCCAAATAGCCCTTTTGCCTGGAACGTTTTCTGTGTTTAGGAGGGAGACTGGAATCTTTGAAGTTAGAAGACAGTTGTTGGGCACTTAAGGCAGGTTTCCGCATTTTTGTTGTCAGGTGAGACCATCAGAAGAGCCCCGCCCAGGGGTCCCTCGAGTCCAGCCTCCTGTCTCACACAGGGGCCAGCCAGTTCCCCTGGACGGCCAACAACAGGGCCGAGAGGCCGAGGCCTTCAGAAGAACCTCAGAAGAGCCCTGCTGGATCAGACCAGGGGTCCCTCTAGTCCAGCCTCCTGCCTCACACAGAGGCCAACCAGTTCCTCTGGAGGGCCAACAACAGGGCCGAGAGGCCGAGGCCTTCAGAAGAACCTCAGAAGAGCCCTGCTGGATCAGACCAGGGGTCCCTCTAGTCCAGCCTCCTGCCTCACACAGAGGCCAACCAGTTCCTCTGGAGGGCCAACAACAGGGCCGAGAGGCCGAGGCCTTCAGAAGAACCTCAGAAGAGCCCTGCTGGATCAGACCAGGGGTCCCTCTAGTCCAGCCTCCTGCCTCACACAGAGGCCAACCAGTTCCTCTGGAGGGCCAACAACAGGGCCGAGAGGCCGAGGCCTTCATAAGAATATTAGCAGAGCCCTGCATCAGACCAGTGGTCTACCCAGTTCCTCTGGACAGCCAGCAACAGGGCTGAGAGGCCGAAGCCTTTGTAAGAACCTCAGAAGAGCACTGCTGGATCAGACCAGTGGTCCATCTAGTCCAACATCCTTAAACCAGTTCCTCTGGAGGGCCAACAACAGGGCAGAGAGGCCGAGGCCTTCATCAGAACACAAGAAGAGCCCTGCTGGATCAGACCAGGGGTCCATCCAGTCCAGCCTCCTGTCTCACACAGGGCACAGCCAGTACCTCTGGAGGGCCAACAACAGGGCAGAGAGGCCGAGGCCTTCCCCTGATGTCATCTCCTGGTACTGGTATTCGGGGTTACTGCCTCTAAACATGGAGGTTCCCTTTAGTCACCCTAGTGAGAGTAGCCACTGATGGACCTCTCCACGAATCTGAGCTCTTTTAGAGCTGTCTGTGTTTGTGGCCATCACCACGTCCTTGGGCATCAAATTCCACATTTTAATCACTCCTTGTGTAAATAAATATTTCTCTTTGCCTGTCCTGCCCATCAACTTTGTCGGATGGCCCTCTAGTATTTTGGAAGAGGGGGGAGAAATTCTTTCTGTCTGCTCTCTCTACCCCATGTATAATAGGTAACAGAGGGAGAGTTTTCTCTCAGCCCCACCTACCTCCCAGGATGTCTGTTGTGGGGAAGGGAAGGGAAAGGAGTTTGTAAGCCGCTCTGAGACTCCGAGTGAAGAGCGGGATATAACTCCAATCTCCTCCTCCTCCTTCTCCTCATCTTCTTGTTCTTCTTCCTCTTCTTCTGCTTCTTCTTCCTCCTCCTCCTCTTCTTCCTCCTGTTCTTCCTCTTCCTCTTCTTCCTCTTCTCCTCCTCCTCCTTCTCCTCCTCCTATCTGAATTGTCCTAGAAATGTGGAAACATTTGTATTTCACAGACGCCTTCTGTCCAGTAAACCACAAAGCCTTGCAGGACAAAGGTTGGAAGCTCTGTCCTTCGGCATCTCTGCTTTCAAAAGACCTTATCTTCACAACAGGCCTGCAAAGGTAGATTTGGCTGAGGGAGAGAATGGCTGGCCCACTCATCACGTAAGGATCAGAAGCCAGGTCTCTGATCCGACCTGGTGTAAGCTGCCGTCTTAAATTCCTGTCGAGATTTCAGGGTGCTAAAGGTTTTGGGAGATTTCTGGGTAGCCCAGCACCCTAGGACCCCCTCCCTCCCTGTGCTGCACCGTTACAACTTTGTTCATGCCAGCAGGGGATTTTGCAGGTGCCAAGCTGCAGGTGGGCGGAATCAAGAATTGTCTGTACAGTGCCCTCTCTGTTGTGGCCCCTGCCCGAGGAGGTCAGGAAAGCTCTCCCCCCTCTCCCGGTGTTCTGCAAATGGTGCAGAACTGAACTATTCAAGAGGGCTTTTCTGCACAGGTATCAGAGCCGCACGGTACAAAATGGTTCACAAACTTAACCTGGATGAATCAACGGGACCGTGAGCTGTACTGCTGTGTATAAGCTTATCGTAGTATGATCCTCGTAAGCAGGGGTCATTTCGTAGAAAAAGAGGTGTAGGAGCTCATTAGCATAACTTATTTGCATATGCCACACCCCCAGACATCACTGGAAGTGTGTCAGAAGGCAACACCCACCGCTCAGGCTCCCCTGGACTGTTTTGGATTGCTAGCTATTGTGGGGGGGGGGGGG
>NW_015164248.1:109369-110086 GCF_001447785.1 Gekko japonicus
AGGGGGGGGGGCTCTGCAACTTACCTAGCTGTTTCTTGCTCTGACTGAGGGCTGCTGGGAGCAGGGGGTGGGGCTTGTTGCATGTGCCCGCCCCCTGGGCTCTTTATTGCCGGAGCTCCGCTCCTGTGCGCTCCTGCAGGAAATGACACCTGCTCGTAAGTAATTTCTGTACCGTTTTAATGTGCCGTGTTAACACCGGTGCCATGCTTCAGTGCTTTCTGAGGGTTCCAGGCTTCTGAAGTCCTAATGCAGGGGTGTCGAACTCATTCGTTATGAGGGCCGGATCTAACACAAAGGAGACCTTGTCGGGCCGGGCCATGTGTGTCATAAAATGTACTGCCAGGTAGCGGAGATATAAACTTTATAAAGGACACAAACACAAATATTTTTTTTTACTTAAAATAAAAACATGCTTAAGACATTAGCTCTGCAAGCTGCCAACCTGCTTTTGATTTATCGACATCACCACAGGAATCTCACGCTCAGAGTTCTGAGTCTAGGACTCAGGTTAAAACATGAAATGGCTGAGCAATTGAGAGAGTCTGGCAAAGCAAGCTATGATTCAGCAGCAAAACTGGAAGCAGGAGATGGCCAGTTCCGCTGCGGGCCTGAAGGAAGCCCTCCGGGGGCCTGATCCGGCCCCCGGGCCACATGTTTGACACCCATGTCCTAATGCATTGGTTATGGAATGTCCCATTCTGTCAATCATACTGACTT
>NW_015164248.1:110098-154523 GCF_001447785.1 Gekko japonicus
GCGATGATGCAGCAGCAGCAGCAGCAGAACTGGAAGCAGGAGATGGCCAGTTCCACTGCGGGAAGCCCTCCAGGGGCCTCATCCGGCCCCCGGGCCACATGTTTGACACCCATGTCCTAATGCATTGGTTATGGAATGTCCCATTCTGTCAATCATACTGACTTACTCTCTGTAACCCACCTTGAGCCCCTGTGGGAAAGGTGGAAACATTAAAATATTTTAAAACTCTTCCACTGAGCCGCAGCCCCTCTTTACTGCTCTCCTGGGTCTCAGGCAGAGAGGTCTTTCACATCACCTCCTGCCTAGTCTTTTTAACTGGAGATGCTGGGGATTGAACCTGGGACCTCCTGCATGCCAAGCAGAGGCTCTTCCACTGAGCCACAGCCCCACTTTACAGCTCTCCAGGGTCTCAGGCTGAGGTCTTTCCCATCACCTTCTGCCTGGTCCTTTTAACTGGAGAAGCCGGGTATTGAACCTGGGACCTCCTGCATGCCAGGCAGAGGCTCTTCCACTGAGCCACAGCCCCTCTTGACAGCTCTCCAGGGTCTCAGGCTGAGGTCTTTCCCATCACCTCCTGCCTGGTCCTTTGGACTGGAGATGCCGGGGACTGAACCTGGGACCTCCTGCATGCCAGGCAGAGGCTCTTCCACTGAGCCACAGCCCCACTTTACAGCTCTCCAGGGTCTCAGGCTGAGGTCTTTCCCACCACCTCCTGCCTGGTCCTTTTAACTGGAGATGCTGGGGACTGAACCTGAGACCTCCTGCATGCCAGGCAGAGGCTCTTCCACTGAGCCACGGCCCCTCTTTACAGTTCTCCAGGGTCTCAGGCTAACATTAAGATAAGAGTGTGTTTTAAGCAATAATCATACTTCTTGTTTGTCGCCTGAAGTCTTGAGACTTCTAGCTGAAACATGCCAGGACCGCTTGTCGTTACCCTCAGAACACCCTTCCCCATGAAGTTCACCCGAAAGCCCCGCTTGTTGGCCTTTAGGTGCAATGCAGAAGATCTCTCTGTTCTGGTGCGCTTTGACTGCCTCCTTCTCCGCTGTGCCATCTGCTTGGCGTGAGCCACAATTTAGCAGCACGGCTGTTGGCTGTACATGGCCTCGTGCTCCCGCTGTGTGATTAGTCGCATTTTGCAGCTTGTTGCCATTTTTATTCAGATAAATCGCTGGCCTTTTGACAAGCAGAGTGATATAAACGATGTTAATGATGATTGAGTTCAGTAATTGTTTTTACTTGTCTTCCATTGGCTGCCGGAGGAAGTAGTGATGACCACAGGAATAAACTGCTTGAAAAGTGGACGAGATAGATTCGTGGAGGATACGTCTATCGATGGTTGCTAGCCAAGGCGGCTGAGGGGAACCTCCACATTCAGAGGCACTAAAACTGGATTCCAGAGTCAGGAGGCAACATCAAGTGAGGACCTCGGACTCTGTGCCTTCTTGTTGTTCCTCCAGAGGAACTGGTTGACCTCTGTGTGAGACAGGAGGCTGGATTAGATGGACCCTCAGTGGTCTGATCCAGCAGGGCTCTTCCAATCTTATGAAGGCCTCGGCCTCTCTGCCCTGTTGTTGGCCCTCCAGAGGAACTGGTTGGCTGCTGTGTGAGACAGGAGGCTGGACTAGATGGACCACTGGTCTGAGTCAGCAGGGCTCTTCTGATGTTCTTATGAAGGCCTCAGCCTCTCTGTCCTACTGTTGGACCTCCAGAGGAACTGGTTGGCTGCTGTGTGAGACAGGATGCTGGACTTGAAGGACTGCTGGTGTGATCCTGCTGGGTTCTTCTGATGTTCTTATGAAGGCCTCGGCCTCTATGACCTGTTGCTGGTTGTCCAGAGGAACTGGTTGGCCCCTGTGTGAGGCAGGATGCTGGACTAGATGGACCACTGGTCTGATCCAGCAGGGCTCTTCTGATGTTCTTAGGAAGGCCTTGGCCTCTCTGCCCTGTTGTTGGCCCTCCAGAGGAACTGGTTGGCTACTGTGTGAGGCAGGATGCTGGACTAGATGGACCAGTGGTCTGACCCAGCAGGGCTCTTCTGATGTTTTTATGAAGGCCTCGGCCTCCAGGCCTTGTTGTTGGCCCTCCACAGGAACTGGTTGGCCACTGCATGAGACAGGACGCTGGACTACAGGGACCACTGGTCTGATCCAGCAGGGTTCTTGTTATGTTCTTATGCAATCAGCCAAAGATTACTAAATGTAATATTTTATTTTTCTTAACAGTCCCGTATCTCAGATCATTCCCTTTCCTAGTTTTACTGGGGGGTGGTGGTGTTGTAACTTCTCAAGGGCGTTTAGGACATGGGTTCTCTTATGTTCTTATAGATGGAACACTCTGTCTGGGGCAGTGATGCTCTGTATTCTTGGTGCTTGGGGGGAAACAGAGGGAGGGTTTCTGGAGTTCTGGCCCCACTGGTGGACCTCCTGATGGCCCCTGGATTTTGGCCACTGTGTGACACAGAGTGTTGGACTGGAGGGGCCATTGGCCTGATCCAACATGGCTTCTCTTATGTTCTTATAGATGGAACACTTTGTCTGGGTTAGTGATGCTCCGTATTCTTGGTGCTTGAGGGGAAACAGTGGGAGGGCTTCTGGAGTTTTGGCCCCGCTCGTGGACCTCCTGATGGCACCTGAGTTTGAACCACTGTGTGACACAGAATGATGGACTGGATGGGCCATTGGCCTGATCCAACATACCTTCTCTTGTGTTCTTAACTGGACACACCAGGGATTGAACCTGAGACTTTCTGCGTGCAAAGCAAAGGCTCTTCCACTGAACCCCAACCCCTGCCAGCTGCTAAATCAGAGTGTTGGTCCATCATGGCCAGTATTGTCTACTCAGACTGGCAGCACCCCTCCAGGGTTTCACATCACCTCCTACCTGGTCCCTTTTAACTGGAGATGCCAGGGATTGAACCTGGGACCTCCTGCATGCCAGGCAGAGGCTCTTCCACTGAGCCACAGCCCCTCTTTACAGCTCTCCAGGGTCTCAGGCTGAGGTCTTTCCCACCACCTCCTGCCTGGTCCTTTTAAACTGGAGATGCCGGGGATTGAACCTGGGACCTCCTGCATGCCAGGCAGAGGCTCTTCCACTGAGCCACGGCCCCTCTTTACAGGTCTCCAGGGTCTCAGGCTGAGGTCTTTCCCACCACCTCCTGCCTGGTCCTTTTAAACTGGAGATGCCGGGGACTGAGCCTGGGACCTCCTGCATGCCAGGCAGAGGCTCTTCTACTGAGCCACAGCCCCTCTTTACAGCTCTCCAGGGTCTCAGGCAGAGGTCTTTCCCATCACCTCCTGCCTGGTCCTTTTAACTGGAGATGCTGGGGATTGAACCTGGGACCTCCTGCATGCCAGGCAGAGGCTCTGCCACTGAGCCACAGCCCCTCTTGACAGCTCTCCAGGGTCTCAGGCGGAGGTCTTTCCCATCACTGACTGCCTGGTCCTTTTTAACTGGAGATGCCGGGGAATGAACCTGGGACCTTCTGCATGCTGGGCAGAGGCTCTTCCACTGAGCCACAGCCCCTCTTTACAGCTCTCCAGGGTCTCAGGCTGAGGTCTTTTCCATCACCTCCTGCCTGGTTCTTTTAACTGGAGATGCTGGGGATTGAACCTGGGACCTTCTGCATGACAGGCAGAGGCTCTGCCACTGAGCTACAACCCATCTGCCGTAGGAAGTGATGGGAAAGTTTTTTTCTGTGGCCGAGGCTCTGGAACTCTGTTGATGCCCAGAGTAGACAATACTGAACTAGATGGGCCTCAGGAGTCTGCCTCATTAGGAGGTTGCTTTTCCTGATCTGAGAAAGCCCCACCTGTTAACTTTTTTGTTTGTGAGAAGGGAGGGCGTGCGTGAAGAAGCCTCCTGAGGTTTTGGTGCCTGCTTTGGTCAGACCCTGAGCTGGATGCCTCAGCCTAGCCTGATGTTATCAGATCTCAGAAGCTAAGCAGGGTCATTCCTGGTTAGGACTTGGATGGGAGACCAACAAGGAAGTCCAGGGTTGCTACGCAGAGGCAGGCCATGGCAAATGGCCTCTGTATGTCTCTTGTCCTGAAAACCCTACTTGGGCCACCATAAGTTGGCTGCAACGTGATGGAACTTTCTACCACTACCTTGATCAGCACCTGTAGAGGTGCCCTCCAAAAGTCAAACGCATCCGCAGTACACGAGAGTGGAATACCACTATGAATTTTAATCAGAGGCCATGTCTTTGTGCCGGGAGGCCGCCGTGCAGAGATCTCTGTTGAGGTTTTTGTCCGTTTTCAATTTTTATGGGTTCAACATGATTGGATCGGGTTGGGTGAAGAAATATAGTCTGGTAGAGTTAAGAGACCGCCATCTCTTTTCCTTAATCACTTCGCAAACAGAAATTGGATGAATCTCCGGGATGCAGAAACAGGGAAAATCCTCTGGCAAGGAACAGAAGATCTCTCCGTCCCTGGAGTAGAACATGAAGGTATTTCTGGGCTTTTACTTTGTGATGGGTGTGTGTGTGAGAGGGTCTGACCTGAGCGTCTAGCCTTATTCAGAACTCCCTGATGTGTGATAAGATGGTGGTTTATTGATATAGCACCTTCTGTGTATGCAGGGGTCATTTCATAGAAAAAGGGGTGCAGGAGCTCATTGGCTTAACTCATTAGCATTACTTATTTGCATATGCCACACACCCTGACATCACCGGAAGTGTGTCAGAAGGCAACACCGACTGCTCAGGCTCCACTGGACTGTTTTGGATCGCTAGCTATTGGGGGGGGGGGAAGACATGCAGATCTGCCCTCACAGAGGAGGGAGAGCTTGTACCTGAATAAAACTTGGTCTTAAAGGGGCCACTGGACTGTACTGCAACTTATCTGGCTGCTTCTTGCTCTGAGGGCTGCTGGGAGCAGGGGGTGGAGCTTGTTGCATGTGCCCGCCCCCTGGGCTCTTTACTGCCGGAACTTCTCTCCTGTGCGCTCCTGCAGGAAATGACCCATGTGTACGTAACACTTCAGCATAGGCGACAATGACATTCTCTTCCTCCAATGAGCTTACAGTCTTTCCACAGGGCCCCTTCCTCCCAGGCTGGCCCCAAATTGAATTAATGTAATTAACTTTGATTTAATTAGCTGCACCCCACCCCCGAGGCCCCCTCCTAAAAAAATCCCTAGCTGTGGGAGATCTAAGAAAGGAGAGGGGAAAGCTTTGTTGTTGTTCAGTCGCACAGTTGAGTCCGACTCTTCGCGACCCCATAGATCAGATCACTCCAGGTCTTCCTGTCTTCCGCTGTCCTCTGAAGTTTGCTCAATTTCATGTTAGTTGCATCTATGACACTGTCTAACCATCCTTTGCCGTCCCCGTCTTCTTTGACCTTCAATCTTTCCCAGCATCAGGGTCGTCTTCTCCAGGGAGGGCTCCCTTCTCATTTGGTGGCCAAAGTATTTGAGCTTCCGTTTCATTATCTGGCCTTCCAGGGAACAGTCAGGGTTGATTTCTTTTAGGATTGACTGATTTGATCTCCTTGCAGTCCAAGGGACTCTCAAGAGTCTTCTCCAGCACCATAGTTCAAAAGAATCTATTCTTCGGTGCTCGGCCTTCCTTATAGTCCAACTCTCGCAGCCATACATGACTACTGGGAATACCATTGCTTTGACCATGCGGACCTTTGTTGGCAGGGTGATGTCTCTGCTTTTTATCATGCTGTCTAGGTTCGCCATCGCTTTCCTCCCAAGCTACAGGAGATAAATACGGACCAGCACAATTTTGCATACTTTGTTAACTTTGAGCCAAGCATGGATCAGTCCCCAGTCTCTCGGGATCAAGTCCAGAATTTCTGCCACTGTTCTGGGGTGGCCAGAAATATTTAGTCATTTTACTTTTGTTTATATTTTCTCTCTCTCTTGCTGAGACTGAAGGCAGGTTATAGGATATAGAACACTCTAGAACAAGGGTTCCCTTTTGGGCACCACTTGGATTTTTTTGGGGGGGGCGCCACCCCAAAAGTGGCCGTTGCAGGAGGTGGTGCCAACGGCCCAAACGGCTGCCACAGGATGTGGAACCAAATGGAATTCATCCGTCTTCACACCTCTGGCGAAGAAGGAAAGCTTGAAGGGGGAACGGAGCCAGTGTTCCCTCTAAGCTGAGTTAGTGTGAGCTAGCTCACCGTTTTCTTTAGCCTCCGGCTCACGCATTTTTGTCTCAGCTCCGGAAGGATGGCTCCAGAGCAAACTAATTTATGCAGCAGCCAAATCGTTCGCTCGCAACTTTAGCGCCAGTAAGCTCACAAAGTAGAATTTTTGCTCACAAGACTCTGCAGCTTAGAGGGAGCATTGAATGGAACCACACCACTGACCAAGGAAAAGCCGAGTTCTTTCCAGCAACGCTCCCTTTAAGCTGCAGAGTCTTGTGAGCAAAAACTCTTCTGGTCAGTTTGGCAATACTTGATGTGTCGCTCTTGGCTGTGGCCAGCTCGACCATATCTGATACGTCAGTAGGCCCATATACCAGTCCAGTTCCGGCTCAGTGATGCCTTAACTGTTAAGAGATCCCACCGGGTCCTCTTTTCCTCTTTTAATGAGACACATTCGTGGACCTCAGGGAGCCCGCGAGAAGCAGTGGGGCAGCACACGACTGCAGGAGGCTCGGGCTCCGGGGAGCCGTGGCTTCTCCCGTCTGGCTTCTGACACCCGGTCTCTTTAACACAGCGTGTCTTCGGCTTGTCCTTCCTGAGAGCATTCCTGGCTGTGACTGGAAATGCAGAGCCAGATGGATGGAAGGCCCCGACAAGCCATTAATCTGCCTTTTTGCTGTTTTTTTAAAAAAAAGAAACCCAAGATCCACTTTAGCTTTCAGATCTCTTTGCTCTTTTTTCCCCCATCCAGTGCTTTTTGCAGAAAATCACCAGGCTGTAGCCTGCTTAGTAACTTACATGGGTTTGCTAAAAGGCTGAAAAAATACCATTAAAGCCTATAGAATGGACTCGTCGACCAAGGTAATTCGATAATATCCCCGCCGAGCGGGAAGGGCGACATGCCGAATAGCTTCTGCGCCAGTCCTTTTCTCCCATTTTCTGGAATCGTAGGGTCTCTGCCAGTGTTCCCTCTAAGCTGAGTTAGTGTGAGCTGGATGGGCCACTGGCCTGATCCAACATTGGCGTCTCTTATGTTCTTATGTTCTTATCATGGTGCACCCTAGGGTTATCTCATATTTTTTGCTGGTGAGGTGCAGTGTCATAGGCTATGTTTAAAAGTAAAACGATGGAGCCGAATTCAGTTGTCAGTTGCTGCAACCTGCACTGCGTATCTGATCAGACAGGTCAACCACTAAAATGGACTGGGGGTCAGTGTGGAAAGGAGAGGGGGGCGCCAAGATGGGTCAGTGCTTCGGGCACCCGTGAGCCTTCATCTGCCCCTGACTGCTCGTGTGCTCCAAGCTCAGCCAGTCTCTGGGGTGACATAACTGGAATGGTTCAGTCCCAGTACATAACACCAGGCTTTTGTTAATTCTGTTATTTCGGAAAGGAGGAGGAGGAGGAGGAGGAGGACCCTCTTCTAGATTCTTCCCTGGTACTCTGTGCAGCCGGCTTTTGGTATCTGAAGTCTCAATGTGGGCATCTGCCAAACTTGCAAACTGATAAAGCTGTTCCAGTACATTCCAGCTGAGAGGCTTCAACCGTTTAAAGTCCTGCCCCGTAATTGACTCTTGTGGTATTCCACAGGGCTTGTGCCAACAGTGCATTTCACTGTCTGCCCCTTGGGCTGTTGATAGATTCCCTGCAGGGAACTGCGTAGACGGTTCGGGTCCTGCACCTCTTCCCTTACATGGTCACCAGCTAGGAAGCAATGACTGGCTTGCAGGTTTTCAAGCACCAGAGGATTTGTGCAGTCGTTGATTTGTGCATGATTTGCACGCATTGACCTATGGACTTCCATATGGGGAGGGGCCGCGGCTAAGGGGAAGAGCCTCTGCCTGGCATGTTATACAGCTTTTAAGTCTTGATATATATATTTTTTTAAAAAAAAAGGGAAGGTAAAGGATTTTTATAGACCTGGATTAAAAAGAGACTGGGGATTCAACAGCCACTGATGAGAAACAAATCGAGTACCCAAGGGGGGGGAAGGAATGTGCTTGATTTCTGTCCCAGACCACCTTGGCCTGCTGCAGGGGGTGGGGGGGTGGGTGGATCCCATCCCGCTACTAGCTGATGGGAGGCTGAACAGGTTGCCAACCTCCAGGTGAGTCCTGTAGATCTCCTGGGATTACAAGTGACAAGAGATCATTTCCTGGGGGGGGGGAATGGCAGCTTTGGAAGGGGGGCTCGGCGGCATTAAACCCCACGGGGGACAATCCCCTCCCTGGGCTCCGCCCCCAAATGTCCCAAGCCAGGTTTGGCAGCCCCAAGGCTGAAGCTGGTTTGCCCACTCTGAGAGGGCAGAGAGAGAGAGAGACGCAAGAGCTGAGGGGAGTGTTGGGTCAGAGCAAACTGGAGAGCAGTGCTCCCTCTAAGCCAGAGGTTCCCAAACTCATTTGGCCTACCGCCCCCTTTTCAGAAAAAAAATTACTCAGCGCCCCCCTGGAAATCTGCCTTCAAGAAGTGGACAAAAAGATGCAGTGACAAATTTGCACATGGTAAAGAAAGATGTTGTTGTAAGTAAATGCACATAGTAAAAAAAAATGTTGTTGGCCTGAAGCCAGAGGCCAGCAGCAGCCACCGCACAATAGCCCAGCAGCAACACCAGCCTCGCAAGGATGCACATGCATTTGCAGTTGACAAATGCAGGGCTGTGATTGGCTGTGGGGACCCCCCTCCCCCTCCCCCCCTGATTCCAGGGAAGACCAGGAGAAGGCAGGAAAAGTCTGCTTTAGATAGGTTCTCTGGACTCTTCTTTCTTTATGCTTCCACCGCCCCCTTGTTTTTATTCAACGCCCCCCAATTGCACCCAAGGCTCCTGCCGCCCACCTGGATCATTCCAGCGCCCCCCAGTAGACAATACTGACCATGGTGGACCAGTGGTCTGATTCAGTATACGGCAGCTTTATGCGTGTGTGGCTCCATCAGGCACGGAGCCACTGTGTGCTGCAGGAGATTCTGGGGGTGTTCAAGAGTGCATACGATCCATGTAGGGAACAGGGCAGGCCTTTGAGGCCCCAGGATTGTCCCACTCGAGCAGAGAGAGATCCCTACAACACTTAAGCACTCCCCTGCAAGGCTCAGTGATGAGTGACCCAGGGCTCTTTTTGTAGAAAAAGCCCAGCAGGAACTCATTAGCATAATAGGCCACACCCAACAGCAGGAACTCATTAGCATATTAGGCCACACCCCTGACAACACCGCTCATGAAATTAGGCCACACCCCATGTTACCAGAAGTGTGGTTATCCAGCCACACCCACCTTGTGCTTGTTATTCTGTTTACCTGGTTTGTGGTCGAAACCCAGGGCCTTTTTTTGTAGCAGGGACTCCTTTGCATGTTAGGCCACACACCCCTAATGTAGCCAGTCCTAATGCGTTTCTGCTGTTGGGTGTGCCTATTATGCTAATGGGTTCCTGCTGGGCGTGGCCAACTCGGGAGCCAGCCGGAACTCCGTTCCTGCCCAAAAATAGCCCTGGACTGATGACGAAGCCATTTGCCACACGGGGAGACTTGACCTGTTCTTGCCAACACTGAGGAGCTCCCAAGCAGGCCCGCAGCTACAGTGCGGCTATTTGGGGCTCCGCCCCCTTACTTGAAGGCACAGTCCCCACAGGAATTTGTCCTCAAAATGCTTTTAAAGCCTTTCTTTTTACAATTTTAAAGGCCTGTGTGTCAGGTTCCCAATCAAATCACTCGCTTCACGCACTTTCTTTAGTGAATGTTTTCTTAAGAGATACGAGATGCTGTGGGTTCAAACGCTTTGTTAGGACTGATTTGCAAGGGGGGAAATGCAAGGTATAATTCCAATGTTCCCTCTAAGCTGTGGAGTCGTGTGAGCAAAAATTCTACTTTGTGAGCTACTGGCATTAAAGTTGTGAGTGAGCGATTTGGCTCCTGCAGAAATTAGTTTGCTCTGGAGCCATCCTTCCTGAGCTAGGATGAAAATGTGTGAGCTGGAGGTTAAAAAATTGTGAGGTAGCTCATACTAACTCGGTTTAGAGGGAACACTGATTTCCTCCCTAAAATGCTACAGACACTCACTCCCCCCTCAGGAATGCAATGTCAGGCGAGGGGAGCGATAAGGGAACAGAGAGCAAGCAAAACATATAGCCGGGGGCACGGGAAGCAAGGAAAATACAGCAGGTCAGAAGGCAGCAGGTTGAAATACAACAGGTACAGCCGATCAGGTGCCCGAGTCTGACAATGTGCTCCCTTAAGCCCCCTTAAAAATTTAAATGCCCCCCCCCCCCGGGAAAAAAAAATACTACATACTGGCCCTCTCCCACAGCACGAGTCTGACAATGTGCTCCCTTAAGCCCCCTTAAAAATTTAAATGCCCCCCCCCCCGGGAAAAAAAAATCCTAGCTACTGGCCTGCTCCCAAGGAACCTCTGGGTTCCTCCAGACATAGAGCTGGATCTCACAGAAGAGATCACGGAAGTAGGGAATGGGATGGATGTTTCCACACGTCCCTCAAGCACCCTGCCGTTTGTCTTGGGACCAGTGTTCCCTCTAAGCTGAGTCAGTGTGAGCCAGCTCACAGTTTTAGAGCCTCCGGCTCACACATTTTTGTCTTCGCTCAGGAAGGAGGGCTCCAGGGCAAACTAATTTACGCAGTAGCCGAATTGCTCGCTCACAACTTTCATGCCGGGAGCTCACAAAGTGGAATTCTTGCTCACAAGACTCCGCAGCTTAGAGGTAGCGTTGCTTGGGACCAGTGTTGCCTCTAAGGTGAGTTAGTGTGAGCCAGCTCACAGTTTTTTAGCCTCTGGCTCACAAACTTTTGTCTTAGCTCAGGAAGGAGGGCTCCAGAGCTGACTAATTTATGCAGTCGCAAAATTGCTCGCTCACAACTTCAATGCCAGTAGCTCTCAAAGTGGAATTTTTGCTCACAAGACTCCGCAGCCTAGAGGAAGCATTGAGACCAGTGTTCCCTCTAAGCTGAGTGAGTGTGAGCCAGCTCACAGTTTTCTAGCCTCCGGCTCATGCATTTTTGTCTTCGCTGAGGAGGGATGGCTCCAGAGCAGTGTTCCCTCTAAGCTGAGCGAGTGTGAGCTAGCTCACAGTTTTTTAGCCTCCGGCTCACACATTTTTGTCTTCTCTCAGGAAGGACGGCTCCAGAGCAAATTAATCTTTGCAGCAGCCAGATGGCTCGCTCACAACCAGTGTTCCCTCTAAGCTGAGTTAGTGTGAGCTAGCTCACAGTTTTTTAGCCTGCGGCTCACACATTTTTGTCTTAGCTCAGGAAGGGATGGCTGCAGAGCAAAACTAATTGATGCATGTCGCGCTCTCCCTTGGACTTCGGTGCGGCGCCCCCAGTGGCCGTGGTGTCGGGGGTCTCGAACAGACTCTGGCAGGGGAGACGGCCCTTGGAGCGGCAGGATCCAAAAAGGGAGAGGGGCTTCAGACAGGCAGGGGGCAGGGTTAATGTCAGCCTGAGAGTCCCTCTGCCAGTGTGCTGCAGACTTTCTTCCTCTCTTTCTGCTGTCTTTCTGTCTCTCTGTTCAGCATCCCACTTCATTCCACAGCGCACTCCTCCTCCCTGGCCCCTTCTCCACCTTGCCTTTTATCGCCCCACCCCGCTCCCAGGACCGCCCATCCGCCCTCCGGCTTGGGCCACGCCCTCCTTTATCTATCTGGACGCCAGCGGGGCGTCTCTGGGGCGAACGCTGATACGCTGCCGGTGGCTCTGACGGTCTCTGGGCCGCAGCGCCGATCTGCGGCAGTACTCGCTGCTCCGCGTCCGTTCCTCGCCCGTCGGACAAGCAGCCACCACCCCTCTCCTCTTCCGTGGGGCTGCTCCGTGGACCCCGGTCCTGTCTCCAGGCTCAGCTGACATAGCTCGCCGCGGGAGGGGTCCCTGCTCCCGACTCACTCCCCGGACCATTTAACTTCGCCCCGTCTGGTGAGTCATGCCTGGGGTGTCTTGCAGGGTCTGTCGGGGGCCCCGGGGGCCCGTTCTGCACGTCCCACGAACTCTGGAGCGAGACAATGCAGTAGCCGAATTGCTCGCTCACAACTTTAATGCCGGTAGCTCACAAAGTAGGATTCTTGCTTGCAAGACTCCCCAGCTTAGGGGGAGCATTGCCCCCTGGATTTAACTTTAATGCCGGTAGCTCACAAAGTAGAATTCTTGCTCACAAGACTCCCCAGCTTAGAGGGAGCATTACTCGGGGACTCCCCGGAGGACTTGAAGAACCTGGCAAGCAGAATGCACCAAAAGATGGGGCGCTTCAGCAAGGCGGGGGAATAAGGTGAAATCGCCTTTCTGCTCCGTGGAATCGAGCATTGAAGGGAAGGGGGGGCAATTGTAGCCAATTCCTGTGCGTCTCCGCAGTGCCCCAGCCTGTTGTGTGTTCCTCCAGCGCTCAGAGGGTTTGGGGCTGTGTGGGGAAGGCAGGAAAAGAGCTGCTCCACCAACTCCTTCCGTAAACTCTTCCGCTGGATATTTGGAATTTTATTTTATTTATTTATTTAAGCATTTTTACCCCGCCCTCCCCGCAAGCGGGCTCAGGGCGGCTTCCAGAGGGCTACAGCCCATACATAAAATCCATAAAACAATAAAAACATAGCATCAATTAAATATAACAATAATAAATAGTGCATCTTAACAAGATGGTCTTTAGCAAAGATGGCGTCTCTGATCTTCAGTCAGTCCCATTGGGGTGCCACTCTCCAGTAGATGTTAATTGTACACGGCATAGCCTTGTTTATGCCAAACCGCTTCTGGCGGTGCCTAGCCTGACTCTTCACTGGAGTTCAGCGCAAACCTTGAACGCTAATCCACATCTGGCCCCTCCCGTCGGCCAAGTGGCATCTCCCTGGGACCATTTTGGGTGAGGGGGATGGCCGAAGCCCCTTCTCCACCACTACCCCCGGGCGCTGGGGTCCCAGTCTGAATCCAGGCCCCACGCCCTTGGGAGATGAGTCCCCCCACACTTGACGTCAGGCCGGGGGACAGTTCTCAAGACAAAACATGAAATGTATTTTACAGCTCTTGATACAACATACAAAATGTGTGTATTTTATTTATTTATTTATTCATTTATTTTATTCGAATTCTATCCCACCCTCCCCACATAGCAGGCTCAGGACAGGTTACATTGAATTTGGTGAAAAAAATACAATAGGCAGAAATTAACACAGTTAAAACACCAATCAAATACAATTACAAATAGTCTGATCCTTGGGGGTCTTAACTTTTTGGGGTTGAGTCCGCAGCCAAGCTCCCGTGGCTCACTGGCGGAGCATCCGCTTGGCATGCGGGAAGTCCCAGGTTCAGTCGCTGGCACCTCTGGTTAAAGGATCTAGCAGGAGGTGATGGGAAAGACATAACAACATCAGAAGAGCCCTGCTGGAGCAGACCAGTGGTCCCTCTAGTCCAGCATCCTGTCTCACACAGTGGCCAACCAGTTCCTCTGGAGGGCCAACAACAGGGCACAGAGGCCAAGGCCTTCCTAAGGACATCAGAAGAGCCCTGCTGGATCAGACCAGTGGTCCCTCTAGTCCAGCATCCTGTTTCACACAGTGGCCAACCAGTTCCTCTGGAGGGCCAACAACAGGGCACAGAGGCCACGGCCTTCCTAAGGACATCAGAAGAGCCCTGCTGGATCAGACCAGTGGCCCATCTAGCCCAGCATCCTGTCTCACACAGGGGCCAACCAGTTCCTCTGGAGGGCCAAGAACAGGGCAGAGAGGCCGAGGCATTCCTAAGAACCTTAGAAGAGCCCTGCTGGATCAGACCAGTGGCCCATCTAGTCCAGCCTCCTGTCTCACACAGGGGCCAACCAGTTCCTCTGGAGGGTCAACAACAGGGCAGAGAGGCCGAGGCCTTCATAAGAACATCAGAAGAGCCTGCTTGGTCAGACCAGTGGCCCATCTAGTCCAGCCTCCTGTCTCACACAGTAGCCCAACCAGTTCCTCTGGACATCTGCCTGTGCCTGAGACCCTGGAGAGCCGCTGCCAGTCTGAGTAGACAAGACTGACCTCGATGGACCGATGGTCTGATTCAGTATAAGGCAGCTTCATGTGCAACTGTGTTCTTTTTCTTCTCCAGATGGAAGTCTGATTTCAATTAACCATCAAAAATAAAAAATACACAATAAATGTGCTAGGTTCGAGTCCAGTAACTTCTCAAAGACCAACAAGATTTCCGGGGTCTAAGCTTTTGAGAATCAGAGCTCCCTTCGTCGAAAAGCTTTGACCGTCGAAAATTCGTGCCCTGGAAATCTTGCTGATCTCTTAAGGCAGTGAAGGTAAAAGTTTACCTTGCTCGAAAGCCAGTCGAATCCGACTCTGGGGGCAGTGCTCATCTCTGTTTCCAAGCTGAAGAGCCAGCAGTGTCCAAAGACGTTTCCGTGGTCACGTGGCTGGGATGACTAGACGCCGAGGTGCACGGAACACTGTTACCTTCCCACCGAAGCGGTCCCTATTTATCGACTTGCAATTTCTTGCTTTTTTTTTTTAATTAAATTTTATTTTCATTATAAAGTAGGATACATAAAAGTTCAGAATAATGACAATAGTGGCAAACTTGTATCAAGGTAGGTAACATCAAAAATCAGAAAAAATACAATTGCTTGTTTCAAAAAATAGAAGACTATACTTTCCAGTCTAAATCAAGGGGTAAAGCAAAGATCAACAAACTTTTGGCATAAGGGTGCTAACTAAGTATCCAGTATATGTACAACTATAGCAAATCAGTTAAATTTTTGCTGCCAATGTCGGGAGATGGTTTACATCCATTCCCTAAACTGCTGCCAAGAGGAGGGTAAGAAATCTTCTGTTGCTAAGAATTCCAATATAGGTTCCCATTTTTCCATTACAGGCTTTTCTATGGGTTTTGGGGTTAATCTATTAAGTTTGTTGGTAACTGAGTCCATAAGGAATTGGTCCCACAACTTTTGATACCAGAGACTCAATGTGGGAGGATTTGGATCTTTCCAACAAGTAGCAATCGCTGTTCGTGCAATTTCTTGCTTTTGAACTGCTAGGTTGGCAGGAGTTGGGGCTGGAGACGGGAGCGCAGTCTGTCTTGCGGCACTCGGGTCTCGAACTGCCGAACTACCGACCTTCCGCTCTGCAGCTCAGCATCTTAACCTCTGAGCTGCTGGACTCGAATCCAGCTCTTCCACTGCAGACCGACACGGCTTCCCTCGGAAACCATCTTAGTACCACAAATAAGTGTTCGCCGCGTTTCTTGCCTGCCACCAACGCATTCGGCGACTGGCCTTTCCCAAGCCTACCCGACTTTCAGTGGGACTCCCTCTTGCGTTTCTTGCCTTCGCTTTAAATCCTACAGCGGGCCTCGTCTTGTGCTTCGGAGCAACAACTAAAACTCGTTTCTCTCCTCCCTGCCAGCTCGGGTCCCGAAGAAAATCCTGAAATGTAAAGCCGTCTCCCGGGAGCTCAACTTCTCCTCGACAGAACAGATGGAAAAATTCCGTCTGGAACAGAAAGTCTATTTCAAAGGACAGTGTCTAGAAGGTACTGTTTGGGTCTGTGGGTAACTCCGCAGTGGCTGAAGGTAATGGCCGGCGAGGAAGGATAATAGTGAGCTTCAAATGGACTCCGGCTAATAGCTGGATCCTGTTTCTGGAGCGAGTTATCAGCTTACAGGAGGGAACATTAGGGTCTGCTCCTCATATATGATTTACCCAGGGGTCATTTCGTAGAAAAAGAGGTGCAGGAGCTCATTAGCATAACTTATTTGCATATGCCACACCCCCTGGCATCACCAGAAGTGTGTCAGAAGGCAACACCCACCGCTCAGGCTCCACTAGACTGTTTTGGATTGCTAGGTATTGGGGGAGGGGAACGTGCAGATCTGTCCTCACAGAGGAGGGAGAGCTTGTACCTGAATAAAACTTGGTCTTAAAGGTGCCACTGGACTGTTTTGGACCGGGGGGCCTCTGCAACGTACCTGGCTGCTTCTTGCTCTGACTGAGGGCTGCTGGGAGCAGGGGGTGGGGCTTGTTGCATGTGCCCGCCCCCTGGGCTCTCTACTGCTGGAGCTCCGCTCCTGTGCGCTCCTGCAGGAAATGACCCCTGTGATTACCCATTGGATTAGGGGGTTGCGGCACCTTCCCTGTGAGGAAGGGCTGAGGAGTGGGCGGCTTTTCAGTTCAGAAAACAAACGACTAAGGGGGAAGGTAGTAGAGGTTTATAAAATTGTGCACGGGGTGAAGAGCGTTGACAAAGAGAACATCCTCCCCTCTCTCCCAAAAGACTAGAACACGAGGGCATACAGTGAAGCCGATGGGCAGTAGGTTCAGGACAGACAAAACGAAATACTCCTTTTACAACAGAGAGTCATTACAGTGCGGAATTCGTAATGACGGCCACAGGAATCAACGGCTTTAAAAGGGGATTAGATAGATTCATGGAGGAGAGGTCTGTCAGTGGCTACCAGCCATAGTGACTAAAGGGAACTTCTACATTCAGAGGTGTTAATCCTCTGAATCCCAGTGCCAGGGAGGCAGTCTTAGGGAAAGGCCTCTGCCTTTATGCTGTTGTTGGAGCTCCAGAGGAACTGGCTGGCCTCTGTGAGAGACAGGAGGCTGCACTGAGTCACTTTCTTGTATGGCTTAATGTGACTTCTCAAAACTGCAGTGAGACCAGTGAGGAAGTCCAGGGTTGCTGTGCAGAGGCAGGCAATGGCAAAGCAGCTCTTCTCCTCTCTTGGCTTGAAACCTCATAACCTAAGCAGGGTCGGCCCCGGTCAGTCCTTGGATGGGAGACCAGCGAGGAAGTCCAGGGTTGCTCTGCAGAGGCAGGCAATGGCAAAGCACCTCTGCTCATCTCTTGCCTTGAAAACCCCATAGGGGGTGACCAGAAGTCGCCCACGACTCGATGCCGCTTTCCACCACTAGCTCCGCTCTTGGTGAGCGCAAGCCTTTGGGTTCCCCAGAACAGGGAAGTCTTAACAAATGCCCTCGGCAAGTTTTCCTTTGGCCGCTGATGCCGAAAGCCCATGTGAGATTGTTGGCGATTTCGGGAAACGCATCCCCAGTTTTTCACGACTGTCTGAACGTATCAAGCTGCTGGCTCGCTGGCTGTTCTTCAGCTGTGGGCTGTTCCCAAGTCTGTCTGGATTCTCTGCTGGGGAGGGTGGTCCCGAGAGCCTGGGGACGGCCGCCCAAGACAGCCCCTTTAAACAGCTGAGCCGCGGGAGCGGTTTGCACCATGCGGCTCACCTGTTCAAAGGGGCTTTCTTTACAGCCAGCCCCTGGGGGCTCCGTTGGGCTGTACCATGTGGTCCTAAATCAGGGGTGGCCAAGCTTGCTTAAGAGCCACATAGAATAAACGTAAGCTGTCTGAGAGCCGCAAGGCAAATATCACACACCCTTTTTTATTAACATTAAACGAGGCTGCCAAAAAAAAAGAAAGAAAGAAAGGAGGTAAAACAGATATTGATAATGATATTTATTTGTCCAACGATATCTGTTTGCTAACGATATTTATTCGAGAGGTGAGAGAGAGAGAAGTGAAAAGAAAGAACGAAAGAGGTGGAAAGAGAGAAAGGGAGAGAAACAAAGAAGGCAAACAGATGGGGAAGCGAGGGAGGGGGGAAGGAAGGGAGAGAGAGTGGGAGAAAGAGCGGAAAAGAGAAAGAAAGGTGGAAGGAACACTGGCTGGGGGAGGGAAGACCGATCGGGGAGGCACGCCTCCACTCCGCTTCCCCAGCCTCATTGCCGGGAGCCACACAAAAGAGCCACACGCGGCTCCCGGGCCGCAGTCGGGCCACCCCTGTCGTAAACGAGGGGGAAGGCTTTCCAGCAAGCTCACGGGCTGGGAGGGAGCTGACAGGAGGAGAGGGGAGGGGGGAACCGGGCTGCCCTGACGCCGCTCCCCCGTTCCTCTCTTTGCAGAATGGTTCTTCGAGTTCGGCTTCGTGATCCCCAACTCCACAAACACCTGGCAGTCCTTGATAGAGGCTGCTCCAGAGTCTCAGATGATGCCGGCGAGCGTCCTGACGTGAGTAGCTCCGTGTGAAACCCCTGGCAAAGAGGGGCCGCAGGAAACGTTGGCAGGGGACATTAGATCTTCTAGGTGTACTTCTTCACCCAAAGAGTCATTCTCACGTGGAATTCACTGCCGCGGGAAGTGGTGGCCGCCACACGCACGGACGGCTTCAAGTGGGGACTGGAGAAGCCTATGGAGCAGAGGTCCATCGGTGGCGATTAGCCACAAGGTATAGACCGGGGGTGTCAAACGCAAGGCCCGGGGGCCGGATCAGGCCTGTCCCGGGCTCTTATGCGGCCCGCGAGCAACTGATGCAAGGGAGGGAGTGCTGGGGGGGAGTGGGCGGAGCCACTCCATTGTGGCTTCAGCACAGCAGAACAACCTTGCCTGCATCAGTCAGGCATCGTGGGAGCGTCTGCCCAGCACGGCACTGCTGGCTCTCGAGTCCGCCTCTGTGGGTTTTTCTCTGTATCCCCCTCCCACCCCAGGTGGCCTTGCAGTGAGGATACTATCGGGTGTAGTAAATAAGAAGCTGGAGACCGACTGGTGATGAAGGTGCATAGAAAGTTTATATAGATATAATGGTGAATATATACACAGAGATATACAGGCTATCATACAGCATACCGTGCCTTAGCTTGAGAGACTAAGTCCCCACCTAGCTTATCAAGCTGATAGCTAATATACTAAACCCAGCCAATCACTAACAAGATGAACTAATTACCTACTCTAACAATGCCTGATAGAGAACACCTGCTAGTACAACACCTGGCTGTAATCACTTAATCACTAGCATGACAGCTAGGACTGTCAAACAGATCAAACTGATCTAGTAACTGCTTGCTACCTCTATCACTTAGACATATATCTCAATAGATACACCAACTCAGAGCTCACCAGCTGCTGTCCTTTATACAGTTTCTGTCTCTAGTACCTGGCATTACGTTTTATGGCAGACATGGCCCGGCCCAACAAAGAGGCATTCATGTCAGATCCAGCTCTTGTAACATATGAGTTTGACACCCCTGGTATAGATGGAAAACTCTGTCTGGGGCAGTGATGCTCTGTATCCTTGGTGCTTGGGGGGGCCACAGTGTGGGGGGGTGTTCTGGAGTTCTGGCCCCGCTGGTGGACCTCCTGAGGGCACCTGGGTTTTGGCCGCTGTGTGACACAGAGTGTTGGACTGTTCCCTCTAAGCTGTGGAGTCTTGTGAGAAAAAATTCCACTTTGTGAGCTACTGGCACTAAAGTTGTGAGCGAGCAATTTGGCTGCTGCATAAATTCATTTGCTCTGGAGCCATCCTTCCTGAGCTGAGACAAAACTGTGTGACCTGGAGGCTAAAAAACCATGAGCTAGCTCACACTAACTCAGCTTAGAGGGAACACTGATACATGACGTCTCTCATGTTCTTATGATCTGAACCAAACCACAGTTTGAGAGTTTACCAGGCATTGCGCATGCACATTCAGCTTTAAAGTCTTGAAGCTGTGAGGTTAAAAACCAGCAGGATCTAGCATTGATTATTACACTTTAGAAAATGTTCAAAGAATTCTTTAAACATTATAGTCCATTGTATTGTGGCATTGAAAAAGAAGAGTCGGTTTTTATGACTGTCTACACCGGTTTGGTGTAGAGTTAAGTGCACGGACTCTAATCTGGGAGAACCGGGTTTGATTCCCCACTCCTCCACTTGCACCTGCTGGATGACCTTGGGCAAGCCATAGCTCTGATAACAGCTGTTCTTGAAAAAGACCAGTTTCTGTCAAGAGCTCTCTCAGCCCCACCGACCTCACAGGGTGCCTATTGTGGGGAGGGGAGAGTTTGTAAGCCGGTCTGAAACTCCTTTGGGTAGTGAAGAGCGGGGTAGAAATGCAATCTCTTCTTCTCCTTCTTCTCTACCCTGAGGAGTCTTAAAGCGGCTTGCAATCTCCTTCCCTTCCTCTCCCCACAACAGGGACCTTGGGGTGCTGGTGGGGCTGAGGGAGTTCGGGGAGAACTTGTGACTGGCCCAAAGTCACCCAGCTGGCTTCATGTAGAGGAGGAGTAGGGAATCAAACCCAGTTCTCCAGATTAGAGTCCACCGCTCTTAACCACTACACTGCGCTGGCTCCATTAGGGATGGAGACGGAGAGAATTAGTGGTCTGTGGTTTAGGTGACATTCGGACTGGCGCCTTTCCATCTCATGCTCTTTAGTCCTTTTTGCTACGCCAGATTTTAGGAGGCCCCTGGCTCAATCCCCAGCATCTCCACTTTAAGAGATCAAGTACTAGGTCAAGGGTGTCAAACATACGGCCTGGGGGCCGGATCAGGCCCCCGGAGGGCTTCTGTCAGGCCCGCAGTGGAACTGGCTGTCTTCTGCTTCTTCTTCCAGTTCTGCTGCGGCTGCGTCATCGTAGGTTTCCAGCTTACAGATACACACCTGAACAGCAGACTCAAGATTGCAACAGCACAGACATTTTGATGCAGTAATTCAGAGCAAGAGGTGTCAGTTATCAGACATTATTAAATAAACAGAACATTGCAAGAGTGTTAATGTTTTGTTTTATTTTAAGTAAAAAAAACCCTTTGTGTGTGTCCTTTATAGAGTTTATATCTCTGCTACCAGGCATTACATTTTATGAGATAGATATGGACAAACACGACCCAATCAGAAAATGTATAAAGACAACAGTTGTGAGAGTCTGACCCACAAATCAAGCTTTTTCTTTGCAAGTCTTGGTGACAGCTTGATTTGTGGGTCAGACTCTTACGACTGTTGTCTTTATAATTACATTTTATGACACACATGGCCTGGCCCGACAAGGTCTCATTTATGTCAGATCCGGCCCTCATAACAAATGAGTTCGACACCCCTGGCCTAGAGCACCCCTGACAAGTGTGCGTCCAGCCGCTGCTTCAAGACAGCCAGTGAGGGGGAGGTCACCACCTCCCGAGGCAGCTGACTCCACTGTAAAGGTAAAGGTAAAGGTTCCCTTGCTCGAAAGCCAGTCGAATCCGACTCTAGGGTTGCGGTGCTCATCTCCGTTTCAAAGCCGAAGAGCCAGCCCCAGCATCAGGGTCTTCTCCAGTGAGTGCTCCCTTCTCATTGGGTGGCCAAAGTATTTGAGCTTCAGTTTCATTATCTGGCCTTCCAGGGAACAGTCAGGGTTGATTTCTTTTAGGACTGACTGCCTTGATCTCCTTGCAGTCCAGGGGACTCTCAAGAATCTTCTCTAGCACCATAATTCAAAAGAATCCATTCTTCGGCGTTCGGCCTTCCTTATAGTCCAACTCTCGCAGCCGTACATGACTACTGGGAATACCATTGCTTTGACCATGCGGACGTTTGTTGGCAGGGTGATGTCTCTGCTTTTTATCATGCTGTTTAGGTTCGCCACCGCTATCTATCCCTTGTGGCTAATAGCCACTGATGGACCTCTGTGTGTGTGTGTGTGTGATTTTGAAAACACTAAAGAAACGCTGTGGCCCGAATGGCCCAGGCTGGCCCGATCTCATCAGATCTCCGGAGCTAAGCAGAGTCAGCCTTGATGGATACTTGGATGGGAGACCACCCAGGAAGCCCAGGGCCGTTACACAGGGGCAGGCAGTGGCAAACCCATCTGTGTTCGCCTCTGACCTTGTAAACTCTGCAGGGTTGCTGTAAGCTGGCTGTGACTCGGCGGCACCTCCTGCCACCAAATAAATGCTCGGTGCTCTGAAGACGGCACTCAGTCCCATACGCTCCACTGCAGGATGCACAACAGACCCCCGTCCCTTTAGTCATTGCTGTCGTTGAGATAACAGAGCAGCTCCCAGCCTTATTGGCTTAACCCGTTTGGTGTCGTGGTTAAGTGCGCGGAGTCTAATCTGGGAGAACCGGGTTTGATTCCCCACTCCTCCACTTGCACCTACTGGATGACCTTGGGCAAGCCGTAGTTCTGTCAGAGCTGTTCTCTCAAGGACAATTCTGGAAAGAGCTCTCTCAGCCCCACTGACCTCACTGGGAGTCTGTTGTGGGGAGGGGAAGGGAAAGGAGTTTGTAAGCCACTCTGAGACTCCTTTGGTGTCGTGGTTAAGTGCGTGGACTCTAATCTGGGAGAGCCGGGTCTGATTCCCCACTCCTCCACTTGCACCTGGCTGGATAACCTTGGGCAAGTCCTAGTTCTGATAAGAGCTATCCTTGAAAAAGAGCCGTTTCTGTCAGAGCTCTCTCAGCCCCACCTATCTCGCAGGGTGTCTGTTGTGGGGAGGGGAAGGGAAAGGAGTTTGTAAGCCGTTCTGAGACTCCTCTGGGTCGTGAAGGGCGGGGTATAAATCCAATCTCCTCTTCTCCTTTTTAACCTCACCCACCCTCCATGGCAATATTGAGTCAGAGAGCACTGTCTTAGAAGCCGTTTCTTTCTGGAAGGGACTCCTGGGGCGCTGGGGTCCCTTGAGGCTAGCACCTGGCGGCGTGCCTCTTAACATGCATTGCAGTTGACAGGTACACCTTGAATGCCGGGAGGGAAGTGAACGAAGCCGTTCCTGTTTGGTTTGAAGTTTCCTTTTGGCTCCCTGGAGCCATCACACAGGCGTAGAAGAAGCTGGTGTTGGGTGGGGTGAGGGTCCAGTCCTGGTAGTGAAGAATCCATCCAAATAACCAGCGGAAATACCATATAGCACTTTATGCTTGATGCAGCCTCTTCCTAAGCACGCTGCTGCATGCCACATAATGGCATTAAGTGTATGGAAGCAGTAGAACAAAGTTTGAGTCCAGTGGCACCTTTAAGACCAACAAGTTAAATTCTGGCTATAAGCGTTCATGTGCGTGCACGTGAAAGAAGTATGAAAGAAGTGTGAATGTGTGCGTGCACGTGAAAGAAGTGTGAATGTGTGTGTGCACGTGAAAGAAGTGTGAATGTGTGTGTGCACGTGAAAGAAGTGTGAATGTGTGCATGCACGTGAAAGAAGTGTGAATGCGTGCATGCACATTAAAGAAGTGTGAATGTGCATGCACGTGAAAGAAGTGCAAATGCGTGCATGCGCGTGAAAGAAGTGCGAATGTGTGAATGCGCGTGAAAGAAGTGCGAATGCGTGAATGCGTGAAGTGTGCATGCACATGAAAGAAGTGTGAATGCATGCAAGCATGTGAAAGAAGTGTGCATGCATGTGAAAGAAGTGTGCATCATGCATGCACATGAAAGAAGTGTGAATGCATGCAAGCATGTGAAAGAAGTGTGCATGCATGTGAAAGAAGTGTGCATCATGCATGCACATGAAAGAAGTGTGAATGCATGCAAGCATGTGAAAGAAGTGTGCATGCATGTGAAAGAAGTGTGCATCATGCATGCACATGAAAGAAGTGTGAATGCATGCAAGCATGTGAAAGAAGTGTGCATGCATGTGAAAGAAGTGTGCATCATGCATGCACATGAAAGAAGTGTGAATGTGTATGCACGTGAAAGAAGTGTGAAGTGTGCATGCACGTGAAAGAAGTGTGAATTTATTTATTTATTTATTTACATTGCATTTATATACCGCCCATGACCCCTAATGGGTCTGAATGCGTGCATGCACATGAAAGAAGTGTGAAGCATGCGTGCACGTGAAAGAAGTGTAATATGTGTGCATGCACATGAAAGAAGTGTGAATGTGTGCATGCACGTGGAAGAAGTGTGAATGTGTGCCTGCACACGAAAGCTTGCACCCAGAATTAAACTTCATTGGTCTTAAAGGTGCCCCCACTGGACTCAGACTTTGTTCTGCTTAAAACCAACACGGCGACTCCACTTGAAAGGATACTGTTTGGTTTCACCCTTGTTCATAAGAACGGTAAATGGCTCTTCAGCGGGTTGTCCATTTTGGGGTATGCTTCCCTTGGGGGTTCTCATAAGACAAAGCCACAGTGGGATGAAAGATTCCCTGACATTCCGGAATGTAACTGCTGCTGTGCCCACCTTTTAACTGTTTTAACTGTTTCCATTGCTTAATATTGATTTTCAGTCGCTTACCAATTGTAATTTATTGTCGTAACCCGACCTGACCCTGCTCGCGGGAAGGGATGGGATATAAATCGGCATAAATAAATGTCGTGTGCTTCTGACTCAAAGGGCAGTTCAGTACCACCTCCCATATCTCCCAACACCTGGGAATCTCTCCGTAGCCATGGCCATGTTTTGGGGTTTCTAGTCACAGATGTGCTTTATGAAGTCAAATACTTCACACAGCAAAGAATTAAACTCTTGAATTTGCTGGCAGACGATGTAACGATGGGCACGGGAATAAGCTTTAAAAGGAGATTAAATTCATGGAGGAGAGGTCTATCAGTGGCTATTAGCCATGGTGACCGAGGGGATCCTCCACATTCAGAGGCAGTCAACCTCCAAATCCCAGTGCAAGGAGGCTACATCAGGGGGAAGGCCTCGGCCTCTATGCCTTGTTTGTTTGGCCATCCAGAGGACCTGGTTGGCCACTGGGTGAGACAGGATGCTGGGCTAGATTTTGTGGTCCAGCAGGGCTCTTCTTGTGTTCTTATGAAGACCTCGGCCTCTGTGCCTTGTTGTTGGCCCTCCAGAGGAACTGGTTTAAGGATGCTGGACTAGAGGGACCACTCGTCTGATCCAGCAGGGCTCTTCTTAAGTTCTTAGGAAGGCCTTGGTCTCTGTGAACTGTTGTTGGCCCTCCAGAGGAACTGGTTTAAGGATGCTGGACTAGAGGGACCACTCGTCTGATCCAGCAGGGCTCTTCTTAAGTTCTTAGGAAGGCCTTGGTCTCTGTGAACTGTTGTTGGCCCTCCAGAGGAACTGGTTTAAGGATGCTGGACTAGAGGGACCACTGACCTGATCCAGCAGGGCTCTT
The DNA here is from genome assembly GCF_001447785.1 of Gekko japonicus. Lineage (NCBI taxonomy): Eukaryota > Metazoa > Chordata > Lepidosauria > Squamata > Gekkonidae > Gekko > Gekko japonicus. Next base: position 134,985 of record NW_015164248.1, read on the forward strand.
TTTAAGTTCTTAGGAAGGCCTCGGCCTCTCTGCCCTGTTGTTGGCCCTCCAGAGGAACTGGTTGGCCACTGTGTGCGACAGGAGGCTGGACTAGATGGACCCTCACTGGTCTGACCCAGCAGGGCTCTTCTGGTGTTCTTCTCAGGGGAAGGCCTCAGCCTCTGTGCCCTGTTGTTGGCCCTCCAGAGGAACTGGCTGGCCACTGTGTGAGGTAGGATGCTGGACTAGGTGGACCCCTGGTCTGATCCAGCAGGGCTCTTCTTGTGTTCTTATGAAGGCGAGCCTCTAAGCCCTGTTGTTAGCCCTCCAGGAGAACTGGCTGGCCACTGTGTGAGACAGGATGCTAGACTAGAGGGACCCTCACTGGCCTGATCCAGCAGGGCTCTTCTGAGGTTCTTGTGAAGGCCTCCGCCTCTCTGCCCCATTGTTGGCCTTCAGAGGGTCTGGTGGCCGCTGTGTGAGACAGGATGCTGGACGAGATGGACCACTGGTCCGATCCAGCAGGGCCGTTCTTAACCCTGCTTTTATTCCATACAGGCTTTCCTCTGATCTCTTCTCTGCCTTTTCCTCCTCTGCAGCGGAAACGTCATCATAGAAACCAAGTTTTACGACGACGACCTCCTCGTAAGCACTTCCAGAGTAAGACTGTTCTACGTTTGAGAGGAAGCCCCGGGGGTGGGGTGGGGGAAAGAGGCCCGGTTTGGTCCCCCGCCCTCCCCCTTCCTCCGGTTCCCGGCGCAGCAGAATTCCCCCACCCCATCCAAAAGCATCCAGCGGAAGATGGTTCCTTTAAGCGGAGACCCCCGTGGGCCCTGCTCGGTGCGACGTTTCCCCCCTCCTCTCTTTTTCTTCCTCCTCTCGAACAGACGGAGGGGGCTGAGCGACTTGCTCTATCACCATCTGCTCAGGGTTTTATGGGGAGGGTGAGCACTGAGTCTCCAAAACAAGGGCAAGCACATGGTCATTGAAGGATCAAGACTGTAAATTATGTTTAGTTTGTTGTTTTGTTTTTTTAAAACTTCCTTTGTAAGTCTTGGGATCTTAGTCCTTAGATTCCTTTCTCTCGGTTTTTTTGGACAAACTTCATGCTTTCTTGATTTCCCCCATTTTCAGTTAACTCTCTCGTACTTATAACCTCTTTTTCCTGTCTTTTCCTTTTTTAAAAAAAAGAAAGAAAGAAATTAATTTCGTCTCACTCCTGGTTTCTGCATAACTGGTCCACACGTCAGCCCCGCCGTCCCCCGCTCATTAAACTTGTAAACTAGACTGATATTATTACATAATGTAATTTAAAAAGATAAATTTCTGAATTAAAAAGCAAATGTTGCTAACCGCGCAAAGTCCAGGTGAGTTTTTATCCGCGTCCTTTCCCCCCTCTCGTTTGAAAAACAACAACATGGAATTCACTGCCACAGGAGGTGGCGGCGGCTACAAGCATGGATGGCTTCAAGAGGGAATTAGATAAGCATATGGAGCAGAGGTCCAACAGTGGTTATTAGCCACAAGGTATAGATAGGGACTCTCGATCTGGGGCAAGGGATGCTCTGTTTTCTTGGTGCTTGGGGGGGGGGGCAACAGTGGGGGGGAGGGAGGGCCCGTTTGGTGTAGGGGTTAAGTGCGCAGACTCTAATCTGGGAGAACTGGGTTTGATTCCCCACTCCTCCACTAGCACCTGGCCGGATGACCTTGGGCAAGCCGTAGTTCTAACAAGATTTGTCCTTGAAAAAGAGCCGTTTCTGCCAGAGCTCTCTCAGCCCCACCTACCTCACAGGGTGTCTGTTGTGGGGAGGGGAAGGGAAAGGAGTTTGTAAGCTGCTCTGAGACTCTCTTGGGTACCGAAGGGCGGGGTATAAATCCAATTTCCTCCTCCTCCTCCTCCTCTTCTTCTTCTTCTGTCCTGGCCCCATTGCTGGACCTCCTGATGGCACCTGGTATTTTTGGCCACTGTGTGATAGAGTGTTGGACTGGATGGGCCATTGGCCTGATCCAACACTGGCTTGTCTTATGGTCTTATGTTCTAACAGCAACAAAACTCTGGGTGGATTCTCAGTATTACATCCACGAAAGAGCAAAAACAGTGGTGTGTCCGGAGATACAAAGAACGACAGCAGGAGGTGGGCTTGTTTCGCACAGAGAAGAAAAGATCCGTATATACCAGAGGACCTTCAGTTTGAGAGACCTGAGCAAGACTCTTTGGGATAGCACGGTTTTGGAGGCCATTAATTCATAGGTTCGCCGTAAGCCGGAAACGACTAGACAGCACTTAACACGTACAGACAACTCCTCCTGGTTTGTGGCTCAACCATGTGGCTTGGGACCAGTGTTCCCTCTAAGCTGAGTTAGTGTGAGCTATCTCAGTTTTTTAGCCTCCAGCTCACACATTTTTGTCTCAGCTCAGGAAGGACGGCTCCAGAGCAAACTAATGTATGCCAAATTGCTCACTCACAACTTTAATGCCAGTAGCTCACAAAGTAGAATTTTTGCTCACCCGACTCCGCAACTTAGAGGGAGCGGTGCTTGTGACTGGGGTATCTGAAGGACTGTTTTTGTCAGACTCTTGCAGCAATCAGTTCCCAACAGCTTTCATTCAGAGAAGTAAAGTTTATTGAGAAATTGAGAGTATGCATGTAATGATTCCTTGGGTGTGTGTGTGTCTTTAAAAGTTTGGTTGCATGGCTGTGGTAGATAGACTAGAGTGGTTGAGAGAGGCAAGTGTGGTATGATTGGTGGTTGACAGAGGGGGAGGGGTTTTGGAAGTGAATCTGGTTGGATGAGTATGTGAGTCAGTCAAGAGTTTCAGTTACAGGTTGACAGTTGATGAAATAAGTTAGTTCTGTGTTGAAGCAGTTAGAAGTGGACAGCTGCGGTTGTTCAGTGAGAAAAAGAATAGGAAAAAGTAAAGTTTAAGTGAAGTAAAGTTAAAGGAAAGTCTGAGTGTCATAACAGACTGGAGTGAAACAGTGAACATATATGGCATTGAGATAAACAAGTGTTACAAAGTTACATGAAAATATCCCTGTCAGTGAGGGAAAAGATTGAGTATGATACCAAAGCAATTGTACATCATTTACACATTACTAGTTACATTGTATCACCCTCTTATTTAGTATTTATTTCAATAAATCCTCTTTTATTTAAGTTTATACCCGCTGTGAATGAAATACTTCTCAGGACCACATAGTTCCTCGTAAGCCTTGAACTCGGTCTACCAAACTAAAAAGAGCAACAGTAGAAGCATAAAGGTTTGGAAATCCTTAAAATTTCCTGGTGGCAGCAGAATCTACCCAGTTAAACTTAATAAAGAGAACTTTTAAAGTGAAAATAGTCCTCCCCAATAAGGAGGACGTCACAATGCAGTTATCTTAACTATTTCGTGTTAGAACTGAAGCGAAAGTGCGCAAAGCAGATAGATATACATAACTCAAAGGGGGTCCCCTGATGGCCTAGAGCCAACCAGAGGCTAGGCAGAAGCCTGCCAAATTAACGTGTCACTTTTCCCAATACTATACCAGGCACTGAAGGTCAGACAGAGATGAAAGAAACCGAGAAGACACAGCAGAAAAGAAACTTAATGTTCCAGAGCCACCCCCACTCCCATGGCAGCCAGGGCTCGAGAGAGGCCTAGCTGACAGTTTTCTCCCATACGTTCCTGCCTAAGAATTCAAATCACAGGGAGAGATCCTTCTGACTGCGCCGTCGACCCAAGGCACTCACCTGGTGGGCACTCAAGACAGGGCCATTTCGGTGGCAGCCCCACGATTATGGAACCATCTCCCCAGGGAAGTGTGCCCACTCCCCCTCACTGTCTATCTTTAGGAGGCAGTTGAAGATGCTTTTATTTACAACCAGGGCTCTTTTTGTAGAAAAAGCCCAGCAGGAACTCATTAGCATAATACCAACAGCAGAAACTCATTAGCATATTAGGCCACAACCCTGACAGCACAGGTCATTACCACATTAGGCCGCACCCCCATGTTACCAGAAGTGTGGTTATCCAGCCACACCCACCTTTTGCTTCTTATTCTGTTTACCTTGTTTGTTGTCAAAACCCAGGGCTTTTCTTGTAGCAGGAACTCCTTTGCATGTTAGGCCACACACCCCTACTGTAGCCAATCCTAATGAGTTTCTGCTGTTGGGTGTGGCCTATTATGCTAATGAGTTCCTGCTGGGCGTGGCCAGCTCCGGAGCCAGCCGGAACTCCGTTCCTGTGCGTTCCTGCCCCAAAATAGCCCTGTTTACAACTGCATTTGACCTATTTAGTTTTTATTTATCGGCAGTCCTAATTGTTAGAGGGTTTTTTTAAAAAAAAATATATTGGGACCTTTTATGTGGTTTTTAATCATCGTTTTAATTTATATTGTAAGCTGCCTCGAATTCCACAAGGGAGAAATCGAAAAGAGCAAGAGTCCAGTAGCAACTTAAAGACTAATAAAATTTGTGGCAGGGGAGGAGCTTTCATGAGTCACGGCTCGCATCCTCGGATGCTACTGGACTCCGGTGTTCCCTCTAAGCTGAGTTAGTGTGCGGTAGCTCACAGTTTTTAAGCCTGCGGCTCACAGATTTCTGTCTTCGATCTGGAAGGGATGGCTCCAGAGCAAACTAAGTTATGCAGTAGCCAAATTGCTCACATGAAGACTTTTGGTAGGGTTCAGGAATCACACAACACACAGAGCTAGGTACAAGCTCTCTGAACAAGCTCAGTTCGTCTCTCTCTCTCTGTCCCAACTGATCTGTCTGAACTGCCTGTCAGCAAGCGCTTTATTAACAGAAGGAAAAGCAGTCTCATTCATGGTACAGCAAAAGTGTTACATTTCCCTAGAAAAACAGAATGTTCTTTTCACAGCAAGCTTGTCTTTGAATGTTGCAAAACTTATTCGCTCTCAGCAATTCATTGTGTTCTACAGTAAAACAACAGACTTATGCAGACTCAGCAAAGGATATGTCTTGCTTGCCAATTCTCCCGTTGCCACCTCCCTGTGAAAACAGGAGCCTCTCCCTGTAAGGACAGGAGCCTCTCCGGGTGTGCCTCGCTGAGATTTTCCTGTTCTCAGCAGAGATTTTCCTATCCCCACACTCACACAACTTTTAATGCCAGTGGCTCACAAAGTAGAATCTTTGCTCTCAAGACTCCACAGCTTAGAGGGAACATCTGGCTCTTTTCTCCTGGCACAGACAGACTAACACGACTACCCATCTTCACCCAGAAGGTCGGACCAGAACCAGCGGGTTGAAATTAAATCAGAAGAGTTTTCGGCTAAACAGTGGGAAGAACTTCCTGACAGAGCGGGTCCTCCATGGAACAGGCTTCCTCAGGAGGTGGCGGGCTCTCCTTCTTGGGAGGTTTTCAAACCGAGGCCAGGTGGCCATCGGACATCCATGCGGATTCTGTGAACTTTGTCAGATCACGAGAAGGGAGGGCAGGAAGGGTTGCCTCAGTGCTCAGTTCTCGTGGTCCTTTCTTACACGCCTGGGGAAATGCCGATCGCCACGTTGGAGTCAGGAAGCCATTTTTCTCCAGGCCAGTTTGGCCAGAGATCCTGGAGGTTTCTTGGTCATCTGATATTTATTTATATATACTTTTGATTTATATTCCGCCCTCCCCGCATGGGTGGGCTCAGGGCGGCTTACAACAGGTTAAAAAAAAATAACAGGATAAATACAGTAAGACATGGATACATCGACAAAGCAAAAATCTAAAATTCAATCAAGCAATCACATTTATACGTAAAGTGCTGTCGCATACAGATGGCGGTGTGGTAAGAAATATTAGAAATATAGAAGAAGGTTTGGGTTTAAAATGAACCAAAATAGTATACATATTTCTCTCTGCCCTTGCTAGGCCTGTTTGAAGCAAAGCCCGTGATCCTTTTGCAAGCTCCTCTTTCCCCAGAAGGATCTTTTTCTTGGTCACACATGCAAGGATGTAAAAACATTCCAAGGATGTAAAAACATTCCATTTCCCAGGAAAATCACTGATGTGGGACTTGCCAATACTCCTATTTCCTAGGCAATAAGATATATGACCATTTGGAAAATTGGCAGACTCCAATCCATCTCTCTGATAACATCAGAGCAGTTTATTTCCCATGATTGGGGAACACCTGAAGTAAACCATGGCACTGTATTTATGGAATGTGAACTCTTGTTACATGAGACCAAGGGAGGGAAACCAATTTCCTAAAAGACAATTTCAAGTTCTAAGTGTCAAAGTTTAACTGCAATCCAGTTATTAAGGGATCCCTTTGATCTCTGGTATAAATATGGGTGGTTCACAACAGACTTCAGCTGACTCCGAAAGGAGACAGCCAGGGAGGCCTCTCGAGCGCATGCATGGGGTGGGGAAACTTTGCTGCATGTTTATTTTTCTGTGTATTGTATCAAATGTTTAGGAATTAGGACTCTGAATGTTTTTCTATAATAAAAATTAGTTTATTTTAGTGATTTCCAAGCTTGCACATCTGCCTTTGGTAAGGGGCAACACTCAGGAGACGCACACGAACTGGGGAGGGAAAGTGTGGGTGACAGGGTTAAACACTCTTTGTTAAACTCTCTTTCACAGACATGTGCAGACACACACCCACCTCCAAAATCTCACAACAGGCGGTAGCGTCTCCAAGGCTATGTTAGATGGTAGAGAGTACACTGGGGCCATACCTGTGTCATTAGCTGTTCTTGTTGCTCTCAACATGGACAAAATGACAAGGAAACTTAATAATATGGAGGCGGAAGAATTTTTTGCAGACTGGAAAGACTTTAAAGACTACTTAGAGAGATGTTGGGATGTACAGGACAATTTACTTTGAGAATTATTGAAAAATGAAAGATAGCAGAAAATAGAGAATGTATAAGAATAACAATTAAAGGATAAGTTACGTGTAGATGTAAATAAGGTAAAAGGGAGGGTTGAAGAAAATTTAAGAATTGGGCTGGAGGTTGAAGCACTGTGGGAAGCCAAGAAGGGGGGGGAAGGGAGGAGGGAAGGATATATAACTGTATAAGGTTTGATATATGTATGGACTTTTTGTTTTTTAATATATCCTAATAAATTGTGTTTAAAAAAACACACATCAGGGCTTTCCCACATCCTACTGGTGTGGGAACAATGGCCACTGGAGGTGTAGCCCCTGTAAAAAGAGCTCTGTAAACTCTTGGAGGATTGGCTACATTAGGGGTGTATCGCCTAATATGCAAAGGAGTTCCTGCTACAGAAAGAGCCCTGCAAAGTATTGCCATGGCTGGGAAACAGCGGCTGGGTTTTTCACTGTTAGGTGAAAATGCAGGGCATTGGAGAATCTTCTGGGACAAGCTTGGACCCGTACAAAAAAAGAGAAGGCTTTCCTTGAACAGCAAGGGGACCACACTGCTGGTGCCGGATATCGCAAAGGTGCGGCCGAATGTGGACAATAAAACCACATTGTAAAGCCATAAACAGTTGAGAATCCAATTTTAAAACAGATGGCAACCAGTAATAATCATAGAATCATAGAATGTTCGAGTCGGAAGGGTCCTTGCGGGTCATCTAGTCCAACCCCCTGCACTCTGCAGGAGCACAGCTGAAAGATAACCCTACGACATACCCGAAAGATGGTCGTCCAGGCCAGCCTCCGCCTGAAAACGTCCAGCCTCCACCTGAAAACGTCCAGGGAAGGAGCATCCGTCACTTCCCGAGGCAGACTGTTCCACTGCTCAACCACTCTGACAGTTAGGAAGTTTCTCCTGATATTTAGCCGGTATCGACTTCCTTGTAATTCCCAGTAGTCTTGCAATCCGGAGCAAGAGAGAAGAGATCTGCTCCATCTTGTACATGACAGCTCTTCAGATATCGGAAGACTGCAATCATGTCCCCTCTAAACCTTCTCTTTCCCAGGCTAAACAGACCCAACTCTTTCAGCCTTTCCTCGTAAGACTTGGATTCCAGCCCTCTCACCATCCTGGTTGCCCTCTTCTGGACACGCCCAAGCTTGTATTGAAGGGCAGGTGGGCAGAAACGGAACAGTCGTGGGGTTACTGTTGATGGAAACCATTGCCCCTTGCGCCACTGAATGAGTATGAGGGCAGTTTGGGCCAGAAAGAGCTGTCGCCTGCCAGTTAGTCGAAAGCCCGGCAGAACAGCTCCATTTTACAGGCCCTGCGGAATTGTAATAACTCCCGCAGGGCCCTGATCTCAATCGGGAGCATGTTCCACCAGGCTGGGGCCAGGGCGGAGAAGGCCCTGGTCCTAGTCGTGGCCAGGCAGACGTCTTTTGAGACTGGGACTGCCAGTAGATGTTTTTCTGCAAAGCATGACTCCAGGAGGAAAGCAGAAGTGCAGAAGCTCTGGTTTGGGACAGTTTATCCTCCAAGGGATGGTAGAGTAAACGGCTGGGAAAGTATTGTGGGAGCCGGATGTAAGGAGGGCAGGGTGAGGAAACCTAAGGGTGGAGGGTGTCTTCAGAGGGAGGAGGTGGCTATAAGCTAATGTTAGGGGTCTCTGAGCCAAAAAGGGGAGCTGGAGTGCTTGGTACACAATGAAACTGACACGGCCACAGAAACAAATTTGCAGGAGAAGAGCTAGATTCGAGTCCAGTAGCACGTTAGAGACCAATAAGGTTTTCAGAGATATAAGCTTTCGAAGAGTTTGAAAAGCTGCAGGGGTAGATTACAATGTGAGATAGCTGGACTTGAATTCATTCACTAATTCAGAACAATGGACTCTCCCAGGGCTGAACAGGAGGAGAAGAAGAAGAGACTGGATTTATACCCCACCCTACACTACCGGAAGGAGTCTCAGAGCAGCTTACCATCTCCTTTCCTTTCCCATCCCCACAAAGAGACACCCTGTGAGGTAGGTGGGGCTGAGAGAACTCTTTCGAGGACTGCTCCTGAGAGAACAGCTCTCAGAGAACTGTGGCTTGCCCGTGGTCACACCAGCAGCTGCATGTGGAGGAGTGGGGAATCAAACCCGGTCCTCCCAGATTGGAGTCCACGCTTCTAACCACTATACCAAACTGGCTAAGACATAGGATTCTTATGTCACTAAAGCTGCTAATTTTCTGCCCTTAGAACATTTCTACCCTTCTCCAATCAAGCTGGTGTCATCTTCCATTACGCCTTTGTATCCTGACTCCTTTGTCTGCAACACCCCTCCTGCTTTCTGACTAGGAGGATAAAAGGGCTGAGGGCTCTCCATTCCCACTTGTATCTGACGAAGGGAGCGTTGATGGTCGCAAGCTCATGCCAGGGATCCCCAGTCTTTTTTGGGCCTGTGGGCACCTCTGAAATTCTGACACAGCATGGTGGGGTTGGCCACAAAATGGCTACTGCAGAAGGCGGGGCCAGTCACAAAATGTCTGCCGTGGCTCACCTTCAGTTGCACAGTGTAGATCCTTGTGCTGTGGAGGCAGCTGCTGCCAAAGCAGTGTTTTAAAATGTCTGCATAGCCAATCAGATTCCCAATGACCTGCCTGAAGACTTGCTGGGCAAAAGCCCCACCAACACTCAGTAGGTGCCGGGAAAGGTCTCGATTCAACACCACGACAGACACAGGCACGGCAATTTAGTGTCGTGGTTAGGAGCACAGATTCTAATCTGGGAGAACCGGGTTTGATTCCCCACTCCTCCACATGCAGCTGCTGGGTGACCTTGGGTCAGTCACAAGTTCTCGCAGGAGCAGTCCTCAAAAGAGCTCTCTCAGCCCCACCGACCTCACAGGGTGTCTGTTGTGGGAACAGGAAGGGAAGGAGTTTGTAGGCCGCTCTGAGACTCCAGGTGGAGGGTGGGGTATAAATCCAATCTCCTCCTCTTCTTCTACATTGGAGACCCCGGGTTCTGCGCTGCAAATCTAGTTGGTCTCTTGAGAGTCAGTTTGGTGTAGTGGTTAGGAGAGCGGACTCTAATCTGGAGAACCAGGTTTGATTCCCCACTTCTCCACATGGCAGCTGCTGGTGTGACCTTGGGTCAGTCATGAGTTCTCTCAGAGCTGTTCTCTCAAGGAGAGTCCTCGAAAGAGCTCTCTCAGCCCCACCTACCTCACAGGGTGTCTGTTGTGGGTCAGTCACGAGTTCTCTCAGAGCTGTTCTCTTAAGGACAGTCCTTGAAAGAGCTCTCTCAGCCTCACCTACCTCACAGGGTGTCTGTCGTGGGGAAGGGAAGGGAAAGGAGATTGTAAGACGCTCTGAGACCCCTTCAGGTAGTCAAGGGCGGGGTATAAATCCAATCTGTCCTTCTTAAGGTACTACTGGACTCATATCCAGCTGTAGAAACAAGGTTCCTAGCGATCATAAATGACTGTTGGAACAGAGGGTCGCAGCACCAGTCAAGAGAGGAAATGACCTTGAACTTGGTTCCGAGTTCAAGATCTGGCGCAAGATATAGACGTGGTCGCACCAGTCAGGAAAAGGGAGCACCGTGCTCTTAAGTTCAGCATTTGCCTCATCGGAAAGTTGCTCCCAAAGTCCAAGACAGCAATATTTCATTTCAAAAGAAGGAACTTTAGAAAAACGAGGAGCTCCGTCAGATAGAAGTTGAAAGGTAGACGGGAGGGTGACATCCGCTGCGTCAGGAAGCTATTTAAAACTACTCTGAGGCCCAGATAGAATGTGTACCTCGAGTCAGAAAAGACAGCGCCAAGTCTTAAAAGGATACCTGCGCGGTTCAGAACTCAAGACAAGGAAAGGCGGGGTGGGGGAGGAAGCTTCTTTTAAAAAGCGTAACATTTCCCTGATCAAGGTGAACAGAAAGGAGCGCAGGTTCCGGCAAATCAAGGCAAAGTTAACAATAAGGCAAGGAAAAAGGGGCTCTGAGGACGATACTGTTAAAAACGTTGAACAATAAGCATTTCTTGAAATATATCAGGCGCAGGAAGCCACCCAGGGAGGCGGTTGGGCCTTTGGATGTCGAATGAAAGGACTGCTGAAAGAAGATGGGGAGATGATGTGCGTCTGTTTTCGTTGTGGAAAATGTGGGGCATGTACCTGCGCCTGGGCTGCTATTTTGGGGGAGGGTGTCTGTAGAACAGAGTTAAATTGAGGTGGCAAAAGATGACGGTCTAGGACTACCAGACTAACTGACAACGCAATGTCTCCAGGTCCAGATGGCACACACCCGAGGGTTCTTAAGGCACGTTGGATGTGAAATCTTTTATCTATTAACCAGTGTACATAACTTATTTGCCAGAATCAGTCCCTGTGTTGAATGATAGGAAAGTAGCAAATGCCACGCGTTTTTTAAAGGGGGATCCAGGGAATTACAGGTCAGTAAGCCTAAGTTCTGTCTCAGGTAAATTAGTGGAAGGACTGGATCATGGAGCACTTTGAGAGAAAAGCCTGTTGAGGGGAAATCAGCATGGCTTCAGCAAAAGGAAGTTCTGCCTCACCATCCTTTTGGAGTTCTTTGAGCAGGTCAACAAGCATGTGGATAAGGGTGATCGGAAGACTGGATTTATACCCCGCCCTTCACTACCTGAAGGAGTCTTAAGTCCCAGTCACACGTGCCAGGAAACGCGAGGGGGAGGCGTGGCTTTTTGCGCCGGTACAGTGTGTCCCACTCCAAACACGATTGGACGTGACAGCAGTTTCCTTCCTCGGTGACGGCAGTTTCCTTCCTCAGCGACAGCAGTTTCCTTCCTCGGCGACAGCAGTTTCCTTCCTCAGCGACGGCAGTTTCCTTCCTCAGCGACGGCAGTTTCCTTCCTCGGCGACGGCAGTTTCCTTCCTCGGCGACGGCAGTTTCCTTCCTCGGCGACGGCAGTTTCCTTCCTCGGCGATGGCAGTTTCCTTCCTTGGCGATGGCAGTTTCCTTCCTCGGGGCATGTTCCCGGCGTGCTCCAACGACGCAAGAGGAGCGTGCTGGAGCAATCACATGAAGAGAGTCTGTCAGCGGCCCGTCACAAGCCGTTTGCTAGTGGACTTTACAAGGTAGCTTTTTACTCCGCATCTTCGGCTGGGTGCGCTACGCTGGGGAGATGTTGCTGTCTGATCGCGCCCTTATAATCCGCCTGGCATTCGTGCCGCTCCCGTGGCAACTTCTGCGTCTGATCGAGGCCTTAGAGTGGTTTACAATCTCTTCTCCCCCTTCCCTCCCCACAACAGACACCCTGTGAGGTCGATGGGGCTGAGAGAGCTCTTTCGAGGACTGCTCCTGAGAGAACCTGCGACTCACCCAAGCTCACTCCAGCAGCTGCATGTGGAGGCGCGGGGAATCAAACCCGGTTCTCCCAGATTAGAGTCCGCGCTCCTAACCACGACACCAAACTGGCTCTCAGGTAGACATGATAGACTTAGACTATAGCTTGGAGAAACGACGACTGAGGGGTGACATGATCGAGTTTTATAAGATTATGCCTGGGATAGAGCAAGTAGAGAAAGAGGTACTTTTCTCCCTCTTCAGATCAGCCAATATCATAATGCCCCTATATAAACCAATGGTGTGACCTCATTTGGAATACTGTGTGCAGTTCTGGTCACCACACCTTAAAAAGGATATTATAGCTTTGGAAAAAGTGCAGAAAAGGGCAACTCGAATGATAAAAGGGATGGAACACTTTTCCTATGAAGAAAGGTTAAAGCGCTTAGGGCTCTATAGCTTAGAGAAACGATGACCGAGGGGAGACATGATTGAGGTTTATAAGATTGTGCATGGGAAAGAGCAGGTAGGGGCTACAAGCATGGACGGCTTCAAAAGGGAACTGGATAAAGGAGCAGAGGTCCATCAGTGGCTATTAGCCACAAGGTATAGATAGGGACTCTGGGTCTGGGGCAAGTGATGCTCTGTCTTCTTGGTGCTTGGGGGGGGGCAACAGTGGGGGGGCAACAGTGGGAGGGCTTCTAGTGTCCTGGCCCCACTGGTGGACCTCCTGATGGCACTTGGTATTTTTGGCCACTGTGTGACAGAGCGTTGGGCTAGATGGGCCATTGGCCTGATCCAACATTGACTTCTCTTATGTTCTTATGAGAGAAAGGCGTTCTAAGCCTCCTAGAGTCCCTACTGGGGGGGGGGGGCGCGGAAACTGGATATAAACAGGATATAAAGAGGCGCCGGAACTCTCCAGAGGGAAATGAAGTTTTCAATCTGTATACTGAAAACTTGTGAACTGTTAAACGTTTTAAAAAGAATTTTGTCAAAGAGGTTCTGGAACTCCATTCTGGTGTGTTCCCCCAGGAAAAAAGCCCTGGATATAAATAAACGAACAAGTAAATGCAAATGCCTGTTGCCAGGATATCCCGGAGTCCCCAAAACTAGGTCTCCCAATCCAACATCCAGCACTCACACTGTTTTGCCAAACTGCAGAGGTGAGTAGTATGTAAGCACCTGTCTGAAGGAGAGATTGTCCAACAAGAGAGAAAATCTAACCACTGGAGCAGCTTGTCTTTTTCTGAAATCTCACGGTTTTGCTCCCTTTCCTCCTTCCCCTCAGTTCATTCACATCTCCTCGGTATTTTTAAATTTGAATTAGAACAGAAAGTACACATCCCCTCTTACCCAAAAGCAGTGTAATAAAAACACTCCACCTTCACAGGAGCATATCTCCTGATTTCCTGCACAAGTTAACCCACTTCCTCATGGGAACAAGGCAATCCCAGAACAGTGACTCATTTAGAGATAAAACAAGGCGCTTCCAGTGAAGCCAAATTGTTTTGCACCTGTACGGCCCCTTCCGGATCTGTGATTCTATGCTCTGTCTCTCCATTCAAGAGACAGTTCCAGTTGAAACGGACGATTAACAAAAAAAAGAAAGAAAGAAACAGACGTATAACAAGGGAGCAGAACTTCTGGGTAGGTTGCCATGGACTCATACAGAGACCCGGCAGGCAGCCTCTGGATGGGTTTTGAACTCACCAAGAACCTTTTACGTTTGTGCCTCACATCAGGGGTCATTTCGTAGAAAAAGAGGTGCAGGAGCTCATTAACATAACTCATTAGCATAACTTATTTCCATGTGCCACACCCCCTGACATCACCAGAAGTGTGTCAGAAGGCAACACCCACCGCTCAGGCTCCACTGGACTGTTTGGGGGGGGGGGAGTGCAGATCTGTCCTCGCAGAAGAGGGAGAGCTTGTACCTGAATAAAACTTGGTCTTAAAGGTGCCACTGGACTGTTTTGGACCGGGGGGCCGGGGGGGCTCTGCAACTTATCTAGCTGCTTCTTGCTCTGTCTGAGGGCTGCTGGGAGCAGGGGGTGGGGCCTGTTGCCTGTGCCCACCCCCTGGGCTCTTTACTGCCGGAGCTCCGCTCCTGTGTGCTCCTGCAGGCAGTGAACCCTGGCCTCACTAGAAGTTCTCTTCCGCTTGTCAGTTCTCAAACTAAGCGCAAACTTGCACGGGTTGCGGAGACAAGGGTTCAGCCCGTGCACGTCCCCCCCCCCCAATATGTCACAGCATTCTCAACAGGCCCCCTTGAGATCGGCGGGGAAGAGAATGGGTTGCACCCCGGGTGCTTTTTTTACGCTTGGAATCGTGATCATCTGCGTGGCCGCTCGGGGATGTGACGTCCTGCACCGTGGAGACCCCGCAAGCCTCCTGCGCTCTGAAGTCGGTTCCTATAGAAACTGCCTCCCCATCGGCTGGCATCCGCAGAGGGCCACGTTCCTTCTGAGCGGTTGCTATGAGGCTGCTGTCTAAATAACCCCCTGGAGATTCCGCCTGCAGCAGCTGCCTGGGCCTGGGCCACTGGGTGAGCTGCCGAAATAGCAGATTCTGTGGGAGGGACAGAGGGCGGACACGGCAACCGTCTCCATTGTGCCCTCTTTCTGAACTGCCCAGGGGAAGCTGCGCACCCCCTATTGGGAACAATACTGGACGGCGTGCACAGCTTGGGTCTCCTCTGGAACGTTGGAAACGGTAGACAGAAACTGGCACTTGTAACCAGCGTTCCCTGTTTGGTGTCGTGGTTAAGTGTGTGGACTCGAATCTGGGAGAACCGGCTTTGATTTCCCCCACTCCTCCACTTGCAGCTGCTGGATGACCTCGGGCAAGCCACAGTTCTGTCAGAGCTGTTCTTGAAAAAGAGCAGTTTCGGTCAGAGGGGGGTGGGGCTGTGAGAGCGCTTTCCAGAACTGTCCTTGAGAGAAGAGCTCTGACAGAACCAGGGCCGGCTCCAGGTGTTTCTGCGCCCTAGGCGAGGCTGCCTTGTGGCGCAGATGCCAACCTCCCGGTGGGGCCTGGAGACCTCTGGAGCCAGCCACCCTTTTGCTACCGCCGCCACCGCCTCCTCCCCCTCCGCAGCTGTCAGACCCAGCTAGCATGCCCCACATTTTCCTGCAGCGCCCTCCAAGATGGAAGAGAGATTTCTCTCGTGCTCCGCTTCCGAAGGCAGTTTGGGAGGGAGGTGTGGGGGGGTCCTGTCTCCAGGCGGGGGATGCTCACCGGATGCCTCTCCCTAATTAGCGAAGTGCTGACACTTGGAGAGCTGCTCGCGGGCTTTTGGCGGGGGGGGGGAGGCACAGCTCGGCGCCCCATCCAGGGCCCAGCACTCTAGGCAAATGCCTAGTTTGCCTAGTGGGTGAGCCGGCCCTGGACAGAACTACGGCTTGCCCAACGTCAGGGGTCATTTCGAAGAAAAAGAGGTGCAGAAGCTCCTTAGCATAACTCATTAGCATAGTTTGTTTGCATATGCCACACCCCCTGATATCACCGGAAGTGTTTCAGAAGGCAACACCCACCGCTCAGGCTCCACTGGACCATTTTGGGTTGCTAGCTAGTGGGGTGGGGGGGAGACGTGCAGATCTGCCCTCGCAGAGGAGGGAGAGCTTGTACCTGAATAAAACTTCGTCTTAAAGGTGCCACTGGACTGTTTTGGACCGGGGGGTGGGGCGGGGGGCTCTGCAGCTTACCTGGCTGCTTCTTGCTCTGACTGAGGGCTGCTGGGAGCAGGGGGTGGGGCTTGTTGCATGTGCCCGCCCCCTGGGCTCTTTACTGCCAGAGTTCTGCTCCTGTGCACTCCCGCAGGAAATGACCCCTGCCCAAGGTCATCCAGCTGCTGCAAGTGGAGGAGTGGGGAATCAAACCCAGTTCTCCCAGAGGCCGCGCACTCAACCCCGACACCAAACTGTGGTGAAGTCTCTCCCTTCCCCAAACCCCACCTTCCCCAGGCTCTACCCTGCAAATCCCCGGGCATTTTCCAACCTGGAGCCAGCAACCCTAGTGCTGCCAAAAAATGGCCACTGCAAGAGGCGGAGCTGGCTACAAAATGGCTGCCGCGTCTTCCCTTCAGTCAAACAGAGAATATCCTTGTGCTGTGGTGGCAGCCGCTGCCAGAGCAACATTTTTTTTAAAAAAAACACCTGCACTGCCAATCAAATCTCTAGTGGCCAATCAGGAGGTCTTGCCAGACAAAAGACCTACCTGGCCCCGCCCACTTCCTTAAAGAGAGAGCCAGTCTGGTGTCGTGGTGAGGAGCGCGGACTCTAATCTGGGAGAAGCAGGTTCGATTCCCCACTCCTCCACTTGCAGCTGCTGGTCTGACCTTGGGACAGTCACGAGTTCTTTTAGAGTCGTTCTCTCAAAAGCAGTCCTCGAGAGAGCTCTCTCAGCCCCACCTCTATCTCACGGGGTGTCTGTTGTCGGGAGGGGAAGGGAAAGGAGTTTGCAAGCTGTTCTGAGACTCCTTCGGGTCGTGAAGGGCGGGGGATAAATCCAATCTCTTCTTCTTCTTCTTCGTCTTCTTCTTCTTCTTCGTCTTCTTCTTCTTCTTCGTCTTCTTCTTCTTCTTCGTCTTCTTCTTCTTCTTCGTCTTCTTCTTCTTCTTCGTCTTCTTCTTCTTCTTCGTCTTCTTCTTCTTCTTCGTCTTCTTCTTCTTCTTCGTCTTCTTCTTCTTCTTCGTCTTCTTCTTCTTCTTCTAACACCGGGCAGGCACCAGGAAAGGTGTCAGCAGGCACCACGGCCCCTGCCTGTATTGCAGAAAGTCTTCTGTGTCATTGGAAGGTTGGCCACAGTTCCGCTGGCACCGCTGGACTCAGTTGAAGCCAAAAAGCATTTCTCCTAAATGTGTCAATTCGTAGAAAAAGAGCTGCAGGAGCTCATTGGCACAACTCATTAGCATAACATTTGCATACGCCGCCACCACCACCCGACATCTCCCTTCGCTTCTCCAAGTGGAGCAAAGGAGAGGAGGGAAGGATCTCGGGTGCTTCTGTCTGACAGAGGGGCCAGGGTGCTAGCCCCTCTGACAGACAGAAGCACCTGGGTTCAAGGGGTCATTTCCTGCAGGAGCGCACAGGAGCGGAGCTCCGGCAGTAAAGAGCCCAGGGGGCGGGCACATGCAACAAGCCCTGGCCCCTGCTCCCAGCAGCCCTCAGTCAGAGCAAGAAGCAGCCAGGTAAATTGCACAGCCCCCCCTCTGGCCCCCCAGTCCAAAACAGTCCAGTGGCACCTTTAAGACCAAGTTTTATTCGGGTACAAGCTCTCCCTCCTTTGCGAGGACAGATCTGCACGTCCCCCCCCCCAATAGCTAGCAATCCAAAACAGTCCAGTTGAGCCTGAGCAGTGGGTGTTGCCTTCTGACACATTTCCGGTGATGCCAGGGGGTGTGGCATATGCAAATGAGTTATGCTAATGAGCTCCTGCACCTCTTTTTCTTCGAAATGACCCCTGGTCACCTCTAACAATCAGCTGCTTGTCTTTGGCAGCAAAGGCCATGCCCCGAGGAACCTGAGCTCTTTGGAACATCATCAGGGAAACCAAACCGTGTGCGTCTGCTGGCTGCCGGCCCTGGGCTTGCCTTGCCCGCTCAAGCGCAAGCCTGTCCAATCGCCCTGCCTAATGCAGGTAATGATCCAGGAGGCAAAGGTCTGTGCCGAACAAAAGAGGCAGGCCGTGCCTTGGGGCGCTTCACCTTCCCTCACCTGCGCTACCACAGTGGAGGTTATGCTACTGTGCGACGGCAAGGAGAGGCTACAGACACTGGCAGGGTGTATTGTTTGGGGTCTGAAGCCAGAGGGAGGGATTGCCACGTCTGGACTGGGAAACCCCTGGAGATTTAGGGGTGGAGCCTGGGGAGGGCGGGGTTTGGGTCGGGGAGGGACCTCAGCAGGGTATACGGCCATCTAGCCCACCCTCGAAAGCAGCCGTTTTCTCCAGGGGAGCTGATCGCTGTTGTCGGGAGACCAGTGGTAATTCTGGGGCACCTCCGGCCACTTGGTGCAGGGGGGGGGGGGAGCCACAGTGGGAAGGCTTCTGAATCCCAGGCGCTCTACCGAGTTTATCAGCATGCCTGGCAGCAAAGGCTTCAAGGACTCTTCTTCTTCCCTGCTCGGAAGAGGCCACTTGGGAAAACATTACAGGCATCTAGCAAAGCGCGTTCCCACACATTCCTTTCCCCAAGCACTCCCTCGCCCCCCTTCCAGCACACAGGGAAAGCATCACAGAGAACAGAAATCATCATGGCAAACGAAGTACTGAGTTCGACAGACACACAGTGTTGGACTGGATGGGCCACTGGCCTGATCCAACATGGCTTCTCTTGTGTTCTTATGTCTGGGGCAGTGATGCTCTGTCTTCTTGGTGCTTGGGGGGCAAGGGTGGGAGGGCTTCTGGAGTTCTGGCCCCGCTGGTGGACCTCCTGAGGGCACCTGGTATTTTTGGCTACTGTGTGACAGAGGGTTGGATTGGATGGGCACTGGCCTGATCCAACATGGCTTCTCTTGTGTTCTTATGTCTGGGGCAAGTGATGCTCTGTCTTCTTGGTGCTTGGGGGGGAGGGAAGAGTGGGAGGGCTTCTGGAGTTCTGGCCCCACTGGCGGACCTCCTGAGGGCACCTTGGTTTTGGCTTTTGTGTGACACTCTGGATGGGCCATTGGCCTGATCCAGCATTGGCTTCTCTTGTGTTCTTATGTGTCTGGGGCAGTGATGCTCTGTCTTCTTGGTGCTTGGGGGGGGCAAGAGTGGGAGGGCTTCTGGAGTTCTGGCCCCGCTGGTGGACCTCCTGATGGCACCTGGGGTTTGGCCACTGTGTGACACAGAGTGTTGGATTGGATGGGCCATTGGCCCATGTCAATTAACGCTGCTAATAAGGTGTTAATTTCTGAGGCAGATCAGGGTCCAGGGCTCCTTGGATGGTTGTGGAGGATCAGGGCAGGCGCCCCTTTCGCCCCCTCTGTAAGGCGCCTCACCTTCCCAAGTCCCCCCTCCCATGCCCGCCCTCTTGAAAGACGTGTGGCTCGGTTTGCTCTTACGTTTGCTCACCTTGGAGCTGGGCTGTTGGATTTAGACGGCCTTTATTTGTCAGACTTCTGGCTCAGATTAAATGTGCTGCTGTGTTCTGGAGCGAAGCGGAGGCCACGTAACATTGCTTCTTCTTCTCCAAGTTCACCTTAGCTGTTCATCCCCCTCTTGAATGCATAAGAACACCAGAATTGCATTGCTGGTTTGTAGGGGAGAAATCTGTCCCTGCATCATGCCTTGGTCCTTCCTTCTTTCCTTCCTTCCTTCCTGTCTGGTGTCGTGGTTAAGTGCGCAGACTCTAATCTGGGAGAACCGGGTTTGATTCCCCACTCCTCCACTTGCACCTGGCAGAATGACCTTGGGCAAGCCATAGTTCTCTCAGAGCTGTTCTCTCAAGAGCAG
>NW_015164248.1:154535-160022 GCF_001447785.1 Gekko japonicus
TTCCTTCCTTCCTTCCTTCCTTCCTTCCTTCCTTCCTTCCTTCCTTCCTTCCTTCCTTCCTGAGATGGGACCCATAGATCTGTCCCACTAATGGTGGCAGCAGGAAAAAAGGAAAACCAAAAAGGAGAAGAAGAGATTGGATTTATACCCCACCCTTCACTCAGAGTCTCAGAGTGGCTTACAAACTCCTTTCCCTTCTTCTCCCCACAACAGACACCCTGTAAGGTAGGTGGGGCTGAGAGAGCTCTTTCGAGGACTACTCTTGAGAGAACAGCTCTGAGAGAACTTGTGACTGACCCAAGGTCACACCAGCAGCTGAATGTGGAGGAGTGGGGAATCATGCCCGGTTCTCCCAGATTAAGAACTATCCCTCTCCCCCAGGAGATCATACCTGCCAAATTAAGAATCTCTCTTTTATAGGCAGGCCTGTCAGTGGAATCCTCTTTGCTGGCAAGATCTGTATGTGACTTTGCTGATTGGAAAACAACTGTATCAGCGTTACAGATGCTGAGTCACTGTTCCGTCTCTCCCTTGGACCATCTTAGACTCTGAAGCTAGACAGCAAGGCAAACTAACAGCACCATAATGGATAAAATTTTCTACTACTATTTTTTATTCATTTAAAACGTTTTCACGATGCCTTTGCACCCGATCAGGGCCCACAAAGCGGCAGACGTTAAAAACATTAAAAGATTTGAATGATTCAAAATACAATTAAAGTTGTAAAACGATTCAATGGGAAACACATCAACAAAAAACACCCAAAGGAGGGCTGGTGACGGTGTGCCAGACGAAACAAAAGAGTCTTCATCTGCTGGTAAAAGACACCGCCACTAGAGGGAGACAGACAGATCTTCCAGGGGTGTGAGTTCCAAAGTTTTGGTGCCCTGACGGAGAAAGCCCTTTCTTGGGTTGCCACCCATGCAGCCTCAAATGCCGGAGGCAACCAAGGAGGGCCTCCCGAAGTTGACTGGAGTGTACAGATCGGTTCATATGTGAAGAGGTGGTCCTTATGGTACGTTGGTCCCAGGCTGTACAGGGCTTTAAAGGCCAATCCACCCGCGAAGAGAGGGGAAGAGAAACCAAACCAACCAAGCAAAAACCTCCGAAGGAAGTTTAGAAAACTAGCGAAGGGCCAAAAGTTTAAAACGTCAACAGGTATGGACAAAAGGACCCATTTTATTTCAAAAACAAAAACCTTGCAGGGGCCCAAATAAAGCCCCGTAAAGTAATCCAAGCGACAGATGCACGAAAAGAACCATATATGCAGGGGTCATTTCATAGAAAAAGAGGTGCAGTCGCTCATTAGCACAACTCATTGGCATAACTTATTTGCATATGCCACACCCCCTGACATCACTGGAAGTGTGTCAGAAGGCAACACCCACCGCTCAGGCTCCACTGGACTGTTTTCGATTGCTAGCTATTGGGGGGGGGGACGTGCAGATCTGTCCTCACAGAGAAGGGAGAGCTTGTACCTGAATAAAACCTGGTCATAAAGGTGCCACTGGACTGTTTTGGATTGCTAGCTATGAGGCTGCTCTGCAACTTACCTGGCTGCTTCTTGCTCTGACTGAGGGCTGCTGGGAGCAGGGGGTGGGGCTTGTTGAATGTGCCCACCAGTGTTCCCTCTAAGCTGAGTTGGTGTGAGCTAGCTCAGTTTTTTGGCTTCCAGCTCACAGATTTTTGTCTTCGCTCAGGAAGGATGGCTCCAGAACAAGCTAATTTATGCAGTAGCAAAATTGCTCACTCACAACTTCAATGCCAGCAACTCACAAAGTAGAGTTTTTGCTCACAAGACTCCAGAGCTTAGAGGGAACACACCCCCTGGGCTCTTTACTGCCGGAGCTCCTGCAGGAAATGATTCCTGCATATATGACCTGACGTGTTTCGGCCCACGAGAGCCTTCTTCAGAGGTCAAATAGTACAGAATACAACATGCAACAAAGCCCCTGTTACCCTTGGAAGGCAGCAAACGATTGATATAGGAACATTCCATTTTTGTGGGCCGAAACACGTCAGGTCATATATGGGTCTTCTTTGTGCGTTTGTCACTTTGATTATTTTATGAGGCTTTATTTCGGCCCCTACAAGATTTGTTATACGTTTTTGAAATAAACACGTGTACCTACTGATGTTGTTCACTTTTGGCCCTTTACTAGTTTTCTAAACTTCCTTTGGAGGTCATTAAAGGCCAATACCAGCCCCTCAAATTAAGCCTGGAAGCACTTTGGAAGCCACTGTAGACATAACAAGACTGGAGTGATGTGGTTCCTACGACCCCACTCCAGTCAACACTCTGGTCACAGCATTTTATATCCAGTGCAGCTTCCAGACAGTCTTCAAGAGGCAGCCCTATGTAGAAGGTATTGCAGAAATCTAGTCTAGACAGGGCTATTTTTGGGCAGGAACGCACAGAGTTCCGGCTGGCTCCCAAGTTGGCCACGCCCAGCAGGAACTCATTAGCATAATAGGCCACACCCAACAGCAGAAACTCATTAGGATTGGCTACATTAGGGGTGTGTGGCCTAACATGCAAAGGAGTTCCTGCTACAAAAAAAGCTCTGGGTTTTGACAACAAACAAGGTAAACAGAATAAGAAGCAAAAGGTGGGTGTGGCTGGATGACCACACTTCTGGTGGCATGGGGGTGTGGCCTAATATGCTAATGTGCTGTGCTGTCAGGGGTGTGGCCTACTATGCTAATGAGTTCCTGCTGTTGGGTGTGGCCTGTTATGCTAATGAGTTCCTGCTGGGCTTTTTTCTACAAAAAAAGCCCTGAGTCTAGATGTAACTAGGGCAGGCGCTACTCTGACAAGCCCTGACAGAGTTCTTCTGGATTTATCTATCAAAGGGTGGTCAGCAATCTTCAGTTCTGATGGTACAAAAGAGTAACAGGGTGAGTACAGTTCTTTGAAATGTAACCGGCAGGGCTTTTTTTTTCTGGGGGAATGCGCCGAAACAGAGTTCCGGAACCTCTTCGCCGAAATTCTTTTTAAAACGTTTAAAAGTTCGTGAGTTTTCAGTGTACGGATTGAACATTTCCCTCTTGAAAGTTGCGGCACTTCTTTTCCCAAAAACAAAACCCTGGTAGCCAGGAAATCAGACAGTGCACCTGTAGAAACTTTTATCTTTTTCACTGAGATAAGACGTGTGTGTGTGTTTGTGTGTGTGTGTGTTTTAATGAGCAAGACAGAAGAGAGTACAGGTATGGAAAAGTTAACCGAACAATTACCGTGAAAACAAATGCGAAAATTACCAAAGTACCTAATACTGCTCTTATCAAGTAATAGTTCTAAAAGCAAATCAGGTTTCAGCTGTTTGTCTTCCGGCTTTTAGGGATTATAAAAAAAAAAGCCCCAAATTACCCACCGAGAAATCTCACCTCATCTTCTTCTGAAGCTTCCCTCCAGAGAAATCTGATTTGCTTTTCACGGGAGTGCATTTTTAAAGAAAAGTATCAGCCTTATCTTTCTTTTAAATCTTGTCCATCGTAATCATGTGATATTATGTAGAGAACTGATTGGTTTATGAAAGAGAAGATAAGCAACATAAGTGTGAGCAAGCCAATAAGCAGGTGGATATGAGATAATTTGATAAAGCAAGATAAGAAGGTCAGTCTCAACGCTTAAGTAAAGGTAAAGGTAAAGGTTCCCTTGCTCGAAAACCAGTCGAGTCCGACTCTAGGGTTGCGGTGCTCATCTCCGTTTCAAAGCCGAAGAGCCAGCGCTGTCCGAAGACGTTTCCGTGGTCATGTGGCCGGCATGACTAAACGCCAAGGTGCACGGAACGCTGTTACCTTCCCACCGGAGTGGTACCTATTTATCTACTTGCCATTTCTTGCTTTCGAACTGCTAGGTTGGCAGGAGCTGGAACTAGAGACGGGAGCTCATTCCATCATGTGGCACCCGGGTTTTAAACTGCTGAACTACTGACCTTCCACAGCCTGCAGTTCAGCGTCTTAACCACTTGAGCCACTGCAGCTCCTCTATTAAAAAGCAGTTAGTCTAACGTTTTCCTATAACTGTTTCAACTAACTGTCCAAGATGAAAGTAACTCAAAGCAAGAAGAAGAAGAAGAAGAAGAGATTGGATTTATACCCCGCCCTTCACTACCCAAAGGTGTCTCAGAGCGGCTTACAAACTCCTTTCCCTTCCCCTCCCCACAACAGACACCCTGTGAGGTAGGTAGGGCTGAGAGAGCTCTGACAGAAACGGCTCTTTTTTCAAGAACAGCTCTTATGAGAACTACGGCTTGCCCAAGGTCATCCAGCCAGGTGCGAGTGGAGGAGTGGGGAATCAAACCGGTTCTCCCAGATTAGAGTCCGCGCACTTAGCCACTACACCAAACTGGCTCCACTACACCAAGCAGATGGATCAAGATTGGTTGCCGTATTAGTCTGTCTGCAGCAGTTGAAAAGAGCAAAAGTTCAGGAGCACCTCAAAGACTAGCAAAATTTGTAGCAGGGGAGGAGCTCTCATTAGTCACCGCTCACTTATTCAGATAAAGCTAGAATGTGAGTCCATCTGTCCTTATATCACTCCACTTTCCAATATACAGGACCGATGGACTTCTGTTCTTGCTGTATCTGAAGAAGTGAGCGGTGACTCACGGAAAGCTCCTCCCCTGCCACATATCTGGTTAGTCTTTGAGGTGCTGCTGGACTCTTGCTCTTTTCTATTGAAGCAAACAGAGTTCTTCTTCTTCCTCTTCTTCCTCTTCTTCCTCTTCTTCTTTTTCTTCTTCTTCCTCTTCTTCTTCCTCTTCTTCTTCCTCTTCTTCCTCTTCTTCCTCTTCTTCCTTTTCTTCTTCTTCTTCCTCTTCTTCTTCCTCTTCTTCCTCTTCTTCCTCTTCCTCCTCCTCCTCCAGCAGGTGAAGACTTTTGGTAGTGAAGGGTGGGGTATAAATTCAATCTCCTCCTCCTCCTCCTCCTTTCAATAGTTGAGAATCATTTCACAAGAATGTCCACTAGGTGGTGCCGCAGCCCAACAATTCCAACATCCCTCTCGCAATCGAGCAGGAGAATGGTAAATCCTAGAGGTGCCCTTCCATTGATGGAGTGGGCACATTATAGCCCTGGGGGAGGGGGGCAAATGTTGCAGAGGGGAGCCTTCCCTCTGTCGCTCAGGCCACATGCCGAGGGCATCGGCCTGTCGGACTGCAGCTCCTCCTAGAGGGCCCAAGCTCTGAAAGACGGTGAAACAGTCTGGGCAAAGGCCCTCGGGGTTGACACTGCCAGCTCCAGGTTGGGAAATACCTGGAGATTTTGGGGGTGGAGCCTTGGGGGGGTGGAGCCTTGGGGAGGGGAGGGACTTTAATGGGTATAATCAGGGGTCATTCCCTGCAGGAGCACACAGGAGCGGAGCTCCGGCAGTAAAGAGCCCAGGGGGCGGGCACATGCAACAAGCCCCACCCCCTGCTCCCAGCAGCCCTCAGTCAGAGCAAGAAGCAGCCAGGTAAGCTGCAGAGCCCCCCCCCGGCCCCCCGG
>NW_015164248.1:160112-165992 GCF_001447785.1 Gekko japonicus
ATAGCTAGCAATCCAGAACAGTCCAGTGGAGCCTGAGCGGTGGGTGTTGCCTTCTGACACACTTCCAGTGATGTCAGGGGGTGTGGCATATGCAAATGAGTTATGCTAATAAGTTATGCTAATGAGCTCCTGCACCTCTTTTTCTACGAAATGACCCCTGGGCATAATACCACAGGGCTCCTTAGCTTGAAGAAACAACAACTGAGGAGTGACATAATCGAGGTTTACAAAATTATGCATCGGATATAGCAGGCAGAGAAAGAAGTTCTTTTTCTCCCTTTCTCACAATACAGGAGCTGGTGGGCACTCAACCGAAACTGATGAGCAGCAGGTTTAGAAGAGAGAGAAGGGTGTCCTTCTTCACCTGAAGAGTGATCAACATGTGGAATTCACTGCCACAGGAAGTGGTGGTGGCTACAAGCGCAGACAGCTTCAAGAGGGGATTGGATAAACATAGGGAGCAGAGGTCCATCAGTGGCTCTTAGCCACAAGGTACATACGGAATACTCTGGCTGGGGCAAGTGATGCTCTGTATTCTTCGTGCTCTGTATTCTTCGTGCTTCGTGCTCTGTATTCTTCGTGCCCTATGTGAGCCGCCCTGAACCCGTTCGTGGGGAGGGCGGGGTATAAATACAATACAATACAATAAATAAATTGGGGGGGGGAAGAGTGGGAGGGCTTCTGGAGTTCTGGCCCTGCTGGTGGACCTCCTGATGGCACCTGCGTTTTGGCCACTGTGTGACAGAGAGTGTTGGCCTGGATGAGCCATTGGCCTGATCCAACAGGGCTTCTCTTGTATTCTTATGAGTCCACCATCCAAAGCAACCATTTTCTCCGGGGGAATTGATCTCAGTCGCCCAGAGATCAGTTGCAATCCTCGGAGACCTCCAGTCACTACCTGGAAGTTGGCCAAGCTACCAAAGGGGAGAGAGGCTGAAGACTCCAAGCTGTCGGGGGATTTCAGTGCTGGTGACATTTCCAAGGCACTGAAGGACATCAAGAGCGGAAAGGCACCAGACTTTGTCTGCATCCATAATGGGTGCGGTCAGACGGGCCATTTATTCCGCTTTCGGCCCGCCTCAGAAACGGATTTTATCTGTGCGAGCACGTGGTCAACATCTGCCTCCTGTCCCCAGCCGTTGTTTTCCGGCTCAAAACTGCTTTAACCCGGAGTATTTTGATACCAGATCCCCAAGTGGTGTTTTCCTGATTCTCCGGTTCCAGCCGCACTTTTCTGATGTCTGAGCACTCCTGTGGTGTCAAGCCACTTCCAGTTTAAACCCCCTCCCCGCTCGAAAGCTGCCCGAGGCTTCTGTTTTTCACCTGCCATTTTTTAAAAATGGTGCAGTGTGCGCATACGCAGAGGTCCGCCACTGCGTTATTAAAAACAATGTTTAAACGGTGCCTAGTTTTGGCCTTTAGACAAGTTCGGGATCTCACGGAGGCCATTTTCGGGGTAAAGTGTTCCTTTAAAGTTTAAAGGGAAGTGTTACAGGAGTCGGGTTGAAGAGGAAATCGCTGTTCTGCGCACGTGCAAAAATTTTAGTTCTACAGATGGCTGCCTGTGCGCATGCCCGAACTGAGAGAGGGGGGAAAACAACAGCGACGCGTGTGGATGGCGGGGAGCGATGTGGCTGCGCAGCGATCCGGAGCAAGGAGGTGAGTATGATCGCAATTCTCCAGGTTAAAAAAAAACCTGCATGGTGGACATGCGATACAGCAACAAATTTTGGACTGAGATTCATGCGGAGATGGAGAAAATTGTGAAATGTAAATTTAAGAAAGAACCTGAAATATTACTTTTGGGACTTAAAATGGAAGAAGTCAACATGGCGAAAAGGACTTTGATGTGGTACATGATTACAAATGCTAGAATGACATATGCTCAATGCTGGAAGCAAGACAGAACTCCCGAAATTGGGGAGTGGATAAAGAAATTACTTTTTATGGCGGAAATGGACAAAATGACAAGAAAGCTTAAAAATCTGGAAGCAGAAGAATTTTTCGCAGACTGGATAAACTTTAAAGAATATTTAGAGAAATATTGGGATGTAAAGAACAACTTAATTTGCTTTGATAACTATTGAAAAAAGAATGATATTAGAAGAAGGATAAATGTATAAGAATAATAGTTGAAAGATATGTTACCTGTAGAATGTGATTAACAAGTAAGGGGGAAAAGGAGGGAATTTAAGAAGTGGGCTGGAGGTTGGAGCACTGTGGGAAGTCAAAAGGGGTGGGGAAATAGGAGAAAAAGATGTATAACAATTAGTAGTATGATGTATGTTTGACCTTTTAATATATCCTAATAAATTGTTTTTTTGGGGGGAAAACTGCAGTGGGGGGAAAACTGCAGTTTAACCCGCTCCCAGCACACGCCTCTGACCGCACCCGACGAGTTCCTGATTAACAGCGGCACGTTCACTAAGAAGCGGCTCGCAGAGTTTCTCACTGACATCATGAGAACAAGAAGACTCCCAGGGGAATTCAAGAAAGCAAAGACAGTTGCTGTTCTGAATCCTGGGAAACCAAAACATCTGGCGGAAAGTTACAGACCCGTTTCCCCTCTGAGCTCCTGTTATAAACTCCCCGGGAGGCTAATCCTGAAAAGAATCCGTGACAGAATTAATGAACGTGTCCCTAGAGAGCAAGCAGGAGTTAGGCCCTGTTGTAGTTGTGAGGGCCAGGCCCTCAGCTGAACAACTTTTAATGAGGCGAGGTATCAGAAGCGTCTTAAGACCTCAGCAGTTTTCGTGGGTCTGACGGCCGCTTACGGCACAGCCTAAAGGAATGGTCTGCTGTAGAAGTTTTTACAATTTTTCCCCTGCAGAGCATTATGCCAGCTCCTAAATAACATACTGAGCAATAGAACTTTCCAAGTAATTATGGGTCAGGCAATCAGCAAGGAGAAGAAACTGAATAATGGTTTACTCCAGGGCTCAGGGCTCACTCCAGTTCTTTTCGATCGATACATCTCGTAGGTTCCCGAGACGATATCCAGGACGTTTGCTTATGCCGACGACATAGCGATGGCAGTAAGGCACAAATCAGTTGATAGGACTGAGGAAATACTGACTAGGGACCTTGAAATTTTGGCTGGCTACTACTGTAAATGGCAGCTTATCCCGAGTCCAGGAAAAACAGAATGCTCCGGTTTCCATCTCAGCAACAAACTTGCCATCCGTGAACTGAATGTCTACCTTAACGGCACCTAACTTACACACAACCATAAGCCTAAGTACCCTGGCATTACCCTAGACAGGACCTTGAGCTATAAACACCATCCTACCAATGTAGCAGCGAAAATACACACATGAAACAACATTCTCCCAAAATTATGTGGTACAACTTGGGGTGCACCTGCTACAACACCTGCTTCAGTGTGGCTCAACAGTCTCCATGTCCACAAACTTGATGTCCAACTCAATACAACAATGAGAACCGTAAGCGGATGTATTAAACCCATTCCAACCTATTGGCCACTCACGTTGTGCCAAATCGCTCCCCCACATTTCCGAAGACAAGAAGCCAGTCGAATCCGACTCTAGGGTTGCGGTGCTCATCTCCGTTTCAAAGCCGAAGAGCCAGCGCTGTCCGAAGATGTTTCCGTGGTCACGTGGCCGGCATGGCTAAACACCAAGGTGCACGGAACGCTGTTACCTTCCCACCGAAGTGGTACCTATTTATCTGGAGCGGTGGCACAGTGGGTATATCCCACTGCCTTAACATCTGAACTGTGTTAGTTCAAGCCCCGCGCTGGTGTGAGCAGCCAGCCTGTTGTCCCCAGCTCATCGTTCACCCAGTGATTCGAAAGCTTCGGCGAGTAGATAAAATGGGAACCGCTCCTTAGCGAGTGCGAGCACGCCAATCTCCCTTCTGGGAGGGCGTTAGCTGATGGTCGGACGTCCTGATCAAGACTTGTAAGGCGAAACAAGCTTGCCAGCTACAGAAAGAACTCCTGCAATGGACGTTCCAGCCAGGCGGCGGCAGTGTGGCGATAGACATACGGGTCCTCGAGCCTGGCCAGCAAGCAGCCGTGCCGGAAGATGACGAAGCCAGCCAGAAGACGTTCTACACCGGGCAGTGTCGGCGTGCGCAATTAAAATGAATATATGTTGTCTTCCCTATCCCCTACAAACATTGTTAGTCCCTTGTCTATATTTGAGTAACTGTACATCGCTTTGAGCCCACTGGGGAAAGCGATTAATAAATGGAAAGTATTATTATTATTATTACTTGCAATTTCTTGCTTTCGAACTGCTAGGTTGGCAGGAGCTGGAACTAGAGATGGGAGCTCACTCCATCATGCGGCACCTGGGTCTCGAACTGCTGAACTACTGACCTTCCACAGCCTGCAGTTCAGCGTCTTAACCACTTGAGCCACCGCAGCTCCCAGCAATAAGATCTGCACAAATCCCGCAATCACAAAATTTCGATTTAGGGAGTGAATGCTTGCGAACACAAATGCGGTCAGTTCCACCCAAAATCCATGACCTGATTAACACCAACGAGAGGCCCGCAGGACGTAAAGTATGGAATACGAACAGGCTTTGCCAGTTGTGCATACCTGTTCTTTAAATGGGGCAAAATACCAGGACCCGAACGTGATTGCGGCACAGCCCGCCGAACTATTTTCCGTCTGTCACGAGAATGTGGGCGTCGTGCTTTCCCGGGAGATGTGACGGAGTTCTTTGAACTCTTCCCAGCTGCGACTGAGTGGATTGAAAATTTAGATATTCGCATTTAGAGGGATTGCCCAATTGGTCTGTGTACCCGTGGTATCAACTTGGTTACTTATTTTATATTATTATATGCTTCCCGTGTGTTACTCTGCCATATGATAAATAAATAACTTAGGCTGAACATTAGGTAGAGAAAGAGGTACTTTTCTCCCTTTCTCACAATACAAGAACTCGTGGGAACAGTGAAATTGCTGAGCGGTCAGGTTAGAACGGATAAAAGGAAGTACTTCTTCACCCAAAGAGTGATTCACACATGGAATTCACTGCCACAGGAAGTGGTGGCAGCTACAAGCATGGATGGCTTCAAAAGGGAATTAGATAAGCATATGGAGCAGAGGTCCATCAGTGGCTATTAGCCACAAGGTATAGATAGGGGCTCTGGGGCAAGGGATGCTCTGTCTTCTTGGTGCTTGGGGGGGGGTCAACAGTGGGAGGGCTTCTAGTGTCCCGGCCCCACTGCCGGACCTCCTGATGGCACCTGGTATTTTTGGCCACTGTGTGACAGAGTGTTGGACTAGATGGGCCTTTCGCCTGATCCAACATTGGCGTCTCTTATGTTCTTATTTGCCCCCCCAACCTCCCCCCGCCCATAGAAGGCGTAACTTCAACCAGCTCCGTCTGTAACCCACCGCTGCAAATTGGCCTCGGCTTGGCAAGCAGACAGATTGCCGTGTTTTTCTCTATTCCTGCACTCTTGCCAGGTTTCCCAGGGACCCTTGTGTTCCAATTAGTGCCGGAGCCCAGTAATTGCAGGCGTTTCCAGTTTCAAAGCTGTTGTGCACTCTCTCCCCATAGCCCTCCATGCAACCTGGGATATGCATATATTCTGTACCAAACATGACCTAACCTGGAGAGGGGCTGTGATTCAGTGGGTGAGCACGCACTTTCAGAGCGAGTAGGAGGCCTCCGGTTCAATCTTGGCCTGCCTCCAGTTGAATAAGAGAGCCAGTTTGGTGTCATGGTTAGGAGTGCGGACTCTCATCTGGGAGAACCGCGTTTGAGTCCCCACTCCTCCACATGGAGCTGCTGGAGTGACCTTGGGTCAGTCACAAGTTCTCTCAGAGCTGTTCTCTCAAGGGTAGTTTCTGTCAAGAGCTCTCTCAGTCCTGCCTACCTCACAGGGTGTCTGCTGTGGGGA
>NW_015164248.1:166439-174102 GCF_001447785.1 Gekko japonicus
CTCAGCCTCCCCCGGGAGCCACCCTTGCTCCTAGCAAAGCAATGCCTCTGGTCGAGCCCCAGCCCCCCCCGGGAAATTGGAAAGTCTACACCCTTGCCCACCTACCTCACAGGGCGTCTGTTGTGGGTCAGACACAAATTCTCTCAGAGCTGTTCTCTCAAGGGCAGTCCTCAGAAGAGCTCTCTCATCCCCACCTACCTCACAGGGTGTCTGTTGTGGGGAGGGGAGGAGAAAGGAGATTGTAAGCCACTCTGAGACTCCTTCAAGTAGTGAAGGTAATAGGTAAAGGTAAAGGTTTCCCTTGCTTGAAAGCCAGTCAAATCCAACTCTAGGGGGCAGTGCTCATCTCCGTTTACAAACCGAAGAGCCAGTGTTGTCTGAAGACTTCTCCGTGGTCATGTGGCCAGCATGACTAAACGTGGAACACTGTGACCTTCCCACAGAAGCAGTACCTATTTATCTACTTGCAATTCATTGCTTTCAAACTGCTAGGTTGGCAGGAGCTGGGACCAGAGACGGGAGCTCACTCCGTCATGCGGCACACTCGGGTCTCGAACTGCTGAACTACCAACCTGCCAGTCTGCAGCTCAGCGTCTTGACCTCTGAGCCACCGTGGCCCCTTTCAAGTAATGAAGGGTGGGGTATAAATCCAATCTCTTCTTCTTTTTCTTCTTCTTCCCTCAGGGGTCAGGAAAGCCACCTTTCTTGGCCGGAGAGCCACCTGCTCATCACACAACTGAGCTAGATGGACTATCTCCGATTTGAGATAACTGTTTGCATCACAGCTCCTCTATAGGACACGGCCTCATTGGTCTCCTAGCTAAGTACTATGAAGGAGAAGAAGAGATTGGATTTATAGCCCGCCCTTCACTACCCAAAGGAGTCTCAGAGCAGCTTACAAACTCCTCTCCCTTCCCCTCCCCACAACAGACACCCTGTGAGGTAAAAGAAGAAGAAGAGATTGGAGTTATAGCCCACCCTTCACTACCCAAAGGTGTCTCAGAGCGGCTTACGAACTCCTCTCCCTTCCCCTCCCCACAACAGACACCTTGTGAGGTAAAAGAAGAAGAAGAGATTGGATTTATAGCCCGCCCTTCACTACCCAAAGGTGTCTCAGAGCGGCTTACGAACTCCTTTCCCTTCCCCTCCCCACAACAGACACCCTGTGAGGTAGGCGGTGCTGAGAGAGCTCTGAGAGAACTACGGCTTGCCCAAGGTCATCCAGCAGCTGCAAGTGGAGGAGTGGGGAATCAAACCCGGTTCTCCAAGATTAGAGTCCACGCACTTAACCACGACACCAAACTGAGACCGTAGCAGTCTGGGACCTACATATCTTTGGGACCGCTTCTACCAGCATGCACCTGGAAGAGCATTACACTCAGGAAATAAGAATTTCCTGGTGGTCCCGAGCCGGAGAGAAGCCTGGCTGTCCTCGACCGGGCCAGGGCCTTTTCAGCCCTGGCCCCTGCCTGGTGGAATGCCCTGCCAGAAGACATCTGTGCCCTGTGGGAGCTGCTACCTTTCTGCAGGGCACGTAAGGCAGAGATGTTCTGCCGGGCTTTTGGCTGAGGACAGCGATGGGACTTCTTCCGGCACTCTCATATAATTTCTCATATTCAGGGGTCATTTCCTGTGGCATCGCACAGGAGCGGAGCTCCAGCAGTAAGGAGTCCAGGGGGCGGGCACATGCAACAAGTCCCACCCCCTGCTCCCAGCAGCCCTCAGTCGGGCCACGAGGAGCAAGAAGCAGCTAGGTAAGTTGCAGAGCCCCCGCCTACCTTCAGGTACAAGCTCTCCCTCCTCTGTGAAGGCAGATCTGCACGCTCCCCCCCCCCCAATAGCTAGCAATCCAAAACAGTCCAGTGGAGCCTGAGCGGTGGGTGTTGCCTTCTGACACACTTCTGGTGATGCCAGGGGGTGTGGCCTATGCAAATGAGTTGTGCTAATGAGCTCCTGCACCTCTTTTTCTACGAAATGACCCCTGCATATAATTCCCCGTTCCCCCTAACCCCACCCCCCAGGGAGACCGGGGAACATAACATAAGAACATAAGAGAAGCCAATGTTGGATCAGGCCAATGGGCCATCCAGTCCAACACTCTGTCACACAGTAGCCAAAAACACCAGGTGCCATCAGGAGGTCCACCAGTGGGGCCAGGACACTAGAAGCTCTCCCACTGTTGCCCCCCACCAAGCACCAAGAATACAGAGCATCCCTTGCCCCAGACTGAGAGTTCCTATCTATACCTTGTGGCTAATAGCCACCAATGGACCTCTGCTCCATATGTTTATCTAATTCCCTCTTGAAGTAGTCCAATCTTGTAGCTGTTGTCATCTCCCGTGGCAGTGAATTCCATGTGTTAATCACTCTTTGGGTGAAGAAGCTAGGATTTTCTGCCATCTTAAGCACTGTATATATACTATTTTTATTGACTTTTATTTATTGGACTGTTTTAGTGTTGTTTGTATGAGATTGCATATTACTTGTTGTAAGCTAGCAGTTCAAAAGCAAGAAATTGCAAGTAGATAAATAGGGACCAGTTCAGTGGGAAGGTAACAGTGTTCCGTGCGCCTTGGTGTTTAGTCATGCCGGCCACATGACCACGGAAACGTCTTCGGACAGTGATGGTGCTGGCTCTTCGGCTTTGAAACGGAGATGAGCACTGCAACCCTAGAGTCGGATTCGACTGGCTTTCGAGCAAGGGAGACCTTTACCTTTACCTTTTTAAGCCACCCTGAGCTCCACTTGCAGGGAAGGGCAGCTGAGTAAATCTAAATAAATAAATAAATAAATAAATGTAGGCTAACAGAGAACCCACCTGGCCGCTACAGTCATCTTCAGAGACCCTCACCTTTTGAGATTAGGTGGGTGGCTGTTTCATTTGACATTCCCACAACGACCCCTCCTTCCTAACCGGTATTCTAATTCTTGCTTTGCATTCTGTATGTATTTTAACCCTGTTAATTGTTTTAGTGGTCTGTGTTTGGGGAGCGGTGGCACAGAGGATTTATTCTCTGGTTAACATCTGAACTGAACAGAGCTGCTGTCAGTTCTAGCCCGCGCTGGTGTGAGCTACCAGCCTTGTCCCCAGCTCGCCGTCCACCCAGCGGTTTGAAAGCTTCGGTGAGTAGATAAAATGGGTACCACTCCTTAGAGAGGGTGGGCACACTAAACCCCCGTAGGGGAGGTGTTAGCCGGCGAATGGAATGTCCAGCTCGTAAGCTCGGAAGCCTGGAAAAAAGATCTCTTCGGCATTAAGAAGCCTGTGATGGGCCAATCCGGCCAGGCGGTGGCAGTGCGGCACTACGACTCAAAGCAGTCCTGGAAGAACTGACGTCATCCAGCCAAGCCGAAAGTGAATGCCGTCCGGAACACGCCTGAAGCTTACAGCTGAACAAAATCCCTGTCGGCTGCAAAAGTGTGCTATTTAAAGAATTATATGTTTTCCTCCCTTACCCTATGAATCATTGTTAGTCCCATGTAAAAACTTGAGTAACTGTAAATCGCTCAGAGCCAGCAGCTCTGCAGGATGAGCAATCAATAAATCGAAAGGTATTATTATTATTATTTTGTTTTAAAATGTGGTTGTTGGGGGGGTTGGAATTTTTTGTACGAAGAAGAGGAGGCGGAGGAGGAGGAGGAGGAGGAGGAGATTGGTTCTATACCCTGCCCTTCAATACCCAGAGGAGGCTCAGAGTGGCTTACAAACTCTTTTCCCTTCCCCTCCCCACAACAGACACCTTGTGAGATAGGAGGGGCTGAGAGAGCTCTTTTCAGAACTGTCCTTAGCTCTGACAGAACTATGGCTTGCCCAAGGTCATCCAGCAGGTGCAAGGAGGTCCACTCAACCATGACACCAAACTGGCATGTGCGTGCGCACCTGGAAGTCATTGTGACCTCTGATGACTGACCCCTACTGGGAGCTATTCAGAGAGGTGGCTGAATAAAGCCTGCCCCCGCCTCCCGACTGCTGGTATTCAAAGAAGAAGAAGAGGAGATTGTATTTATAGCCCGCCCTTCACTAACCGAAGGAGTCTCAGAGCAGCTTACACTCTCCTTTCCCTTCCCCTCCCCACAACAAAACCCCTGTGAGCAATGCTCCCTCTAAGCTGTGGAGTCTGGTGAGCAAAAATTCTACTTGGTGAGCTCCTGGCATTAAAGTTGTGAGTGAGCCATTTGGCTATGGAATAAATTAGTTTGCTCTGGAGACATCCTTCCTGAGCGAAGACAAAAATGTGTGAGCCGGAGGCTATAAAACTGTGAGCTAGCTCACACTCACTCAGCTTAGAGGGAACACTGCCTGTGAGGTAGGTGGGGCCGAGAGAGCTCTTTTGAGAACTGCTATTGAGAGAACAGCTCTGAGAGAACTTGTGACTGACCCAAGGCCACACTGGCAGCTGCATGCGGAGGAGTGGGGAATTGAACCCGGTTCTTCCAGATTAGAGTCCACACACTTAACCACTACACCAAACTGGCCCTCTCTCATCTAAGTACTTGCCAGAGCCGACCCTGCTTAACTTCTGAGATTAGACTTGCTTGGGCTATCCAGGTCAGGGTTAAAATGTGGTTTTTATCATGTACGTTTTAACCTGTTTGCCGCATTGGTGGCCTTTGTGAGGGCAGAAAGGCAGCCTATAATTTTTTAAAAAATAAAGAGTAAAACAGTCACTGGACACTCCAGACAACAGGTGAGAGAGATCACATGGAGAATTTGCCGCGCAAAAGGCACGAATGTCAGGCGGATTTTCGGGGCGCAATCACACTGCAACATCTGCAAAGTGTAGCGCACCCGTGGCCAACCCGTGGCATCCTGCCGAAGATGCAGAGTTAAAAAGTACCAAGGAAAGTGCACTAGTATCCGGGAAACGCGCAGCACAGGCGGGCGTCTGATCGCGGGAGCGCTAGTATCCTGTGGCATCCGGTGCCCATCCACGTCCCGTCGCAAACTGGATGTTTTTCATAAGCGCATGCGCACAAACGAAACTGAGAGCAGTGCTGCTTTGCGGAACTGTGCATGCGCACAAACACAAAGTGCTTGTGTGATCGCGCCGTGCCGCTTCTTTGCCATGCTGCAGCATTGCCGTGTGATCGTCAGGTAACAGCCTAAGCACGGAGACTTGTGGGACTATGTGATCGGGCTACCGTACTTTCCGAGGCGAACAGCCATGCCTCCCCCCCCCCCCCTTATCTGGCCCGTGTAATCAGGGCCGATGTAGATTAAGTTACACCAGTATGAACGTTTGTGTTTGTCATGTATGTATGTATGTTTGTTTGTTTTGTCCTATAAAATAAAAAATTATACCAAAAAAAATTCCCCACATGTAGAAAAGTAGCTGTCATGGGAAGGAGTCTAGCTTGCACCTCTCCCCGACATTCTAGTTTTCTACTTCTACGAGAGTAATCAGACCGGCAGGCCCAGCCACTGGCACCTGCGTTGGCACCATCTGACCCGCTCACCCGCAATTCAACAGTTCCCCAAGGCCTATAATTAGCCTTTAGCCAGGGATCTTGTTACCTTTTTGAGAACCTGATCAGCTTAAACACAGCTGACAAAAACACAGCCAAGAAAAAGGAAGCCAGGAAGCCCTTTTATAAAAGGCCAGTCAGTGAGATCACCCCTTCAAGTTTGTCCTGGACAATTTAGAGCAGGGGTGTCGAACCCATTTGTTACGAGGGCCGGATCTGACATAAATGAGACCTTGTTGGGCCGGGCCGTGTGTGTCATAAAAGGTAATGCCAGGTAGTGGAGATATAAACTTTATAAAGGACACAAACACAAAGGGGATTTTTTTAACTTAAAAAACTGATAACTGACATCTCTAGTTCTGAATGATTGCATCAAAATGTCTCTGCTGTTGCACTCTTGACTCTGCTGTTCAGGTGTGTATCTGGTAAGCTGCAAGCCTACGATGACGCAGCAGCAGCAGCAGAACTGGAAGCAGCAGCAGAAGACAGCCAGTTCCACTGCGGGCCTGATAGAAGCCCTCCGGGGGCCTGATTCGGCCGCACGTTTGACACCCCTGATTTAGAGAGAACAGTGGGTTGGAATGGGAGTGGCCAGTTCGAGCGCTCACAGAACTCCTCGCATGGAGAAAAGTAACTTGTTAAGAAGTCAGGTTGAGTCTCTCTTTCTCCATTTAATGCTAGATTTCTACAGGCAGGGAGGGGCTTGGGGTTTCTTTGGGCCCCTCCACGGGAAATTCAAACACGGTCCTCCTCTCTCCTGCAACCGGAAGTGGTACCAAAAAAGTGTTTGAGTTGTGGTTTATTTCACCAGTCGTATAAATCAGGCCATGGGCTCAGGCTTAAGGTGTCAGTTTGGTGTAGTGGTTAGGAGCATGGACTCTAATCTGGGAGAACCGGGTTTGATTCCCCACTTCTCCACATGCAGCCAGCTGGGTGACCTTGGGCCAGTCCCAGTTCTCTCAGAGCTGTTCTCTCATGAGCGGTTCTCAAAAGAGCTCTCTCAGCCCCACTGACCTCACAGGGTGTCTGTTGTGGGGAGAGGAAGGGAAGGTGATTATAAGCCGCTCTGAGACTCTGAAGGGTGGGGTATAAATCCAATCTCCTCTTCTCCTTCTCTTCTCTTCTCCTTCTCTTCTCCTCCTCCTCCTCCTCCTCCTCCTCCTCCTCCTCCTCTTCTGCTTCTGCTTCTGCTTCTGCTTCTTCTTCAACTGGCAGTTGCTGCTTGATAAACTTGTGGTTTTAGAGATGTTATATCTGTTTTAACATGTCTCTAGTATTTGTTTGTTCGGGAGTTTTGCAGTTTGACCAAGCAAGCCACCTTAATTATTTCTTTTTGGACCAGGAAGGTCAGGTGTAAATCTTTTAAGCAAGCAAACAAAACAGCATTAGGTGACTGTGATCCTTTAAAGCCGGGAGTTCCAAAACCGGTTTTTAGAAAGACTGACAATTTCTTTTTAAAAACTTTAAGGAGAAACCTAAAAGAGGAGGAAAAAATGGAAAACAGTTATTTGGGAGGAAATAGTGTTTAATTGATTAGCTAACTAACTGAAGGTGCCACGTGTGTGTGTGTGAGTCACAGCCAACTTATGGGGACCCCGGTAGGGTTTTCGAGGAGAGAGACGAACAGAGGTGGGTTTGCCGTTGCCTGCCTTTGTGTCGCAGCCCTGGCCTTCCTTGGCGGTCTCCCATCCAAGGACTAACCAGGGCCGATTTGGCCTGGCTTCCGTGATATGACAAGATGGGGCTAGCCCGGACCGCCAGGCCAGGGCAGTGGCAGAGAGACCTATTTACTCAGAAATGAATAAGTTACAAGTGTTCATACTGAAGGGACAGAACAAAATTTGAGTCCAGTGGCACCTTTAAGACCAATCAAGTTTTATGCTGGACCAAAGAGTGATTAACACATGGAATTCACTGCCACAGGAAGTGGTGGCGGCTACAAGCATGGACGGCTTCAAAAGGGAATTAGATAAGCATATGGAGCAGAGGTCCATCAGTGGCTATTAGCCACAAGGTATAGATAGGGACTCTGGGGCAAGTGATGCTCTGTCATCTTGGTGCTTGGGGGAGTCAACAGTGGGATGGCTTCTAATGTCCTGGCCCCACTGGTGGACCTCCTGATGGCACTGGTATTTCTGGCCACTGTGGGATACAGAGTGTTGGACTGGATGGGCCTTTGGCCTGATCCAACATTGGC
>NW_015164248.1:174257-185526 GCF_001447785.1 Gekko japonicus
GGCCAATGGCCCATCCAGTCCAACACTCTGTGTCACACAGTGGCCCAAACCCAGGGGCCATCAGGAGGTCCACCAGCGGGGCCAGAACTCCAGAAGTTGATCCATTCCCCTCTTGAAGGGGTCCATGCTTGTAGCCTGCGGCAGTGAATTCCACAAATTAATCACTCTTTGGGTGAAGAAGTACTTCCTTTTCTCTGTACTTCCCTCCCACTGTGGCCCCCAAGCACCAAGAATACAGAGCATCACTGCCCCAGATGGAAGAACATAAGAGAAGCCGTGCTGGATCAGGCCAGTGGCCCATCCAGGCCAACACTCTCTGTCACACAGTGGCCAAAACCCAGGAGCCATCAGGAGGTCTACTAGCAGGGCCAGAACTCCTGAAGCCCTCCCACTGTTGCCGCCCCACAAGCACCAAGAATACAGAGCATCACTGCCCCAGATGGAAGAACATAAGAGAAGCCGTGCTGGATCAGGCCAGTGGCCCATCCAGGCCAACACTCTCTGTCACACAGTGGCCAAAACCCAGGAGCCATCAGGAGGTCTACTAGCAGGGCCAGAACTCCTGAAGCCCTCCCACTGTTGCCGCCCCACAAGCACCAAGAATACAGAGCATCACTGCCCCAGATGGAAGAACATAAGAGAAGCCATATTGGATCAGGCCAATGGCCCTTCCAGTCCAACACTCTGTGTCACACAGGGGCCAAAACCCAGGGGCCATCAGGAGGTCCACCAGGAGGACCAGAACTCCAGAAGTTCTCCCTCTGTATCCCCCCCCCCAAGCACCAAGGATATGGAGCATTGCTGCCCCAGACCGAGTGTTCCATCTATACCTTGCAGCTAATAGCCACTCATGGACCTCTGCTCCAGATGTTGATCCAGTCCTCTGTTGAAGCGACCTGTGCTTGTACCTGCCACCACTTCCTGCGGCAGTGAATTCCACGTGTTAATCACTCTTTGGGTGAAGAAGGACTTCCTATTCTCTGTTCTAAGCCTCCTGCTCCTTAATTTCTTTTGAGTGCCCACCGATTCTTGTATGGTGAGAAAAGGACTTGTGACCCCTCAATCGCCGTTCCCTCCCACCCCTTCAAGCTGATGTAGAGTTCTGAAGAAGTCAAAAATTCGAGCACCAATTTGCTGTGGGTTCGGGTGACCTTTCTAAAAGACATCTTGTAGCCAGGGGTTTTATTTATTTATCTATCTATTTATTTATTTATTTATCTATTTTGAAAAAGAGGCGCTGGGACTCTCAAGAGGGAAATGAAGTTTCCAGTCTGTCTGCTGAAAACTCACAAGCTTTTAAACATTTTTAAACCTATCTGAAAAAGTGAGCAGTGACTCACGGAAGCTCCTGCCCTGTCACAACTTTTGTTAGTATTTAAGGCAGGGGTGTCAAACATGTGGCCCGGGGGCCAGACTAGGCCCCCGGAGGGCTTCTATCCGGCCCGCAGTGGAACTCACTGTCTTGTGCTGCTTCTTCTAGTTCTGCTGCTGCTGCGTCATCGTAGGTCTGCAGCCTACACATACACACCTGAACAGCACCCTCAGGATTGCAAAAGCGCAGACATTTTGATGCAGTAATTCAGAGCAAGAGGTGTCAGTTATCAGACACTGGAAAATAAAGAAAATATTGCAGGAGTGCTAATGTTTTAAGCATGTTTTTATTTTAAGTTTTAAAAAAAGCCTTTGTGTTTGTGTCCTTTATAAAGTTTATCTCTCCGCTACCTGGAGCTGCGGTGGCTCAAGTGGTTAAGACGCTGAACTGCAGGCTGTGGAAGGTCGGTAGTTCAGCAGTTCGAGACCCGAGTGTGCCGCATGACGGAGTTCCAGCTCCTGCCAACCTAGCAGTTCGAAAGCAAGAAATTGCAAGTAGATAAATAGAGAATAAATAGAGATAAATAAGTAGATAAATGGAGAAGTCTCTTGAGAGTCCCTTGGACTGCAAGAAGATCAAATCAGTCAATCCTAAAAGAAATCAACCCTGACTGTTCCCTGGAAGGCCAGATAATGAAGCTGAAGCTCAAATACTTTGGCCACCCAATGAGAAGGGAGCCCTCACTGGAGAAGACCCTGATGCTGGGAAAGACTGATGGTCAAAGAAGACGGGGACGGCAAAGGATGAGATGTTTAGACAGTGTCAAAGATGCAACGAACATGAAGTTGAGCCAACTTCAGAGGACGGTGGAAAACAGGAGGGCCTGGCATGATCTGGTCCATGGGGTCTCGAAGAGTTGGACTCGACTGTGCAACTGAACAACAACAAATAAGTACCACTTCGGTGGGAAGGTAACAGCGTTCCGTGCGCCTTGGTGTTTAGTCATGCCGGCCAACGGTGTAGACTTTCCAATTTCCCGGGGGGGGCTGGGGCTGGGCCAGAGGCATTGCTTTGCTAGGAGCAAGGGTGGCTCCCGGGGGAGGCTGAACACCTTCCTGAAAATTTCGGCGGGGGCTGCCGCCCCGCCGCCCCCACGAAGATTACGCCTATGATGCCGGCCACATGACCAGGGAAACGTCTTCGGACAGTGCTGGCTCTTCGGCTTGGAAAGGGAGATGAGCACCGCAACCCTAGAGTTGGATTCGACTGGCTTTCGAGCAAGGGAACCTTTACCTTTACTTTACCTGGCATTACATTTTATGACCCACATGGCCTGGCCCAACAAGATCTCATTTATGTCAGATCTGGCCCTCATGAGTTCGACACCCCTGGTTTAAGGTGCTGCTAAGCTCTTGCTCTTTTCTACTGCTACGGACGGACTAACATGGCGACCCATCTGGATCTAAAAGGCATCTTGGTTTGTCCCCTGCAGGTCTCCTTTCAGCCGCCAGAGGGCTCTCTTTATCCATAAATGTAGCCCCGTGTGGTCTTTAATTTTGGCTCTAAGATGCTTCTAGGTAAAGGTAAAGGTTCCCTTGCTAGAAAGCCAGTCAAATCTGACTCTAGGGTTGCGGTGCTCATCTCCGTTTCGAAGCCGAAGAGCCAGCGCTGTCCAAAGACGTTTCCATGGTCATGTGGCCGGCATGACTAAACACCAAGGCGCACGGAACGCTGTTCCCTTCCCACCAAAGGGGTACCTATTTATCTACTTGCAATTTCTTGCTTTCAAACTGCTAGGTTGGCAGGAGCTGGAACCAGAGACAGGAGCTCATTCCGTCATGCGGCACCCGGGTCTCGAACTGCTGAACTACCGACCTTCCACAGCCTGCAGTTCAGCGTCTTAACCACTTGAGCCACCGCAGCTCCCAAGATGCTTCTATTGCCCTGCAAAAAGAAAAGATGGGATGCCACCCCCCCAGGCTGGCTCTCACAGCAAACCCTCAAATCCCACCTCTGGCTGGCATTGGCATCCTCTGTGGGCATCCTTTAAGGAAGGAGAGAGAGAGAGAGAGAGAGAGAGAACAGACTCTGGTTTGCGAGCTCTGGGTTGGGAAGTACCTGGAGATTTGGGGGCTGGATCTTGAGGAGGGTGGGGTTTGGGGAGGCGAGGGACCTCAGAAGACGGTTGCCAGCCTCCAGGTGGGGCCTGGAGATCGCCCGCTTTGACAACTGATCTCCAGCTGACAGAGATCAGCTCCCTTGGAGAAAATGGCTGCTTTGGAGGGAGGACTCTGTGGCATTGGACCCTGCTGAGGCCCCTCCCCTCCCCAAGCCCCGCCCACTCCCGGCTCCGCCCCTCAAACTCTCCAGGTGTTTTCCAACCCAGACCTGGTAACTCTACCTCAGCAGGGGAACTGATCTCTACCGTCTGGAAAGCAGTTGTAATTTCCGGGAGATCTCCAGCCGCCATCTGGAGTTTGGCAACCCCCTCTGGACCACTGATACAATCCGTGCTTTGCAGAAGCACTTTCTGTGCACTTCGGCACATGTGGATCCCCTTATGTATACATTAGCATGCCCGATAGTGTCCAATTCAACTAAAAGCAAGCACTTTTAAGCCAGTGTGGTGTAGCGGTTAAGTGCACGGACTCTAATCTGGGAGAACCGGGTTTGATTCCCCCCTCCTCCACTCGCAGCTGGTGGGCAAGCCGTAGTTCTGATAAGAGCTGTCCTTGAAAAAGAGCCGTTTCTGTCAAGAGCTCTCTCAGCCCCACCGACCTCACACAGGGTGTCTGTTGTGGGGAGGGGAAGGGAAAGGAGATTGTAAACCGCTCTGAGACTCCTTTGGGTAGTGAAGGGTGGGGTATGAATCCAATCTCTTCTTCTTCTCTCAGAGCTCTCTCAGCCCCACCCACCTCACAGGGTGTCTGTTGTGGGGAGGGGAAAGGAAAGGAGTTTGTCAGCCGCTCTGAGACACCTTCGGGTAGTGAAGGGCGGGGTATAAATCCAATCTCCTCCTCCTCCTCCTCCTTTGGTGTAGTGGTAGTGCGTGGACTTAAGTGGTTAAGTAGTTGGGTGTACGGGTTAAGTGCGCGGACTCTAATCTGGGAGAACTGGGTTTGATTTCCCCCTCCTCCACTCGCAGCTGGTGGATGACCTTGGGCAAGCCATAGTCCTGGTAAGAGCTGTCCTTGAAAAAGAGCAGTTTGTGTCAGAGTTCTCTCAGCCCCACCTACCTCACACAGGGTGTCTGTTGTGGGGAGGGGAAGGGAAAGGAGTTTGTGAGCCGCTCTGAGGCTCCAGGTGAAGGGCGGGGGATAAATCCAATCTCTTCTCTTCTTCTCTTCTGTGGGTTGCCAAGTCCCTCCTGGCCAATGGCGGGGATGGGAGGGTTGCCAGCTCCGGGTTGGGAAACTCCTGGAGATTTGGGGGTGGCGTCTGGGGAGGACAGGGACCCCAGTGGGGTATAAGGCCAGAGAGTCCACCCTCCCAAGCATCCATTTCCTCCAGGGGAACTGATCCCTGTCGTTTGGAGATGAGCTGGAATTCTGGGGGATCCCCAGGTCCCACCAGGAGTCTAGCATCCCTAGCCCCTGATTTCAGTGGCTGTGTGAGCTTTACTCTCTCACTCAAAGCCAGCATGTGATAGTGGTTAAAGCAGGGGTGTCAAACATGTGGCCCGGGGGCCAGATCAGGCCCCTGGAGAGCTTCCATCGGGCCTGCAGTGGAGCTGGCCATCTCCTGCTCCCAGTTCTGCTGCTGCTGCTGCTGCTGCTGCTGCTGCATTGTAGCCTGCTTCACCAGACTCTCTTAATCACTCCGCCATTTCATGTTTTAACCTGGGTCCTAGACTCAGGACTCTGAGAATGAGAAT
Organism: Gekko japonicus; assembly: GCF_001447785.1. NCBI lineage: Eukaryota > Metazoa > Chordata > Lepidosauria > Squamata > Gekkonidae > Gekko > Gekko japonicus. Next base: position 179,444 of record NW_015164248.1, read on the forward strand.
TCTGTGGTGAATGTCAATACATCAAAAGTAGGTTTGCAGCTCGCAGAGCTAATGTTTTGTGTCCTTTATAAAGTTTATATCTCCACTACCTGGCATTCCATTTTATGACACACGTGGCCCAGCCCGACAAGGTCTCATTTATGTCCAATCCGGCCCTCATAACAAATGAATTGGACACCCCTGGGTTAAAGTGTCGGACTAGGACCCGGAAGACCCAGGTTCAAATCCCCTGACTCGGCCACGGAAGCTGGCTAGGTGACTTTGGGCCAGCTGCATACCCTTGGCCTACAGCTCAGATCTGGGAGACCGAGGTTTGAATACAACCACTCTGCTATGGAAGCTGGCTAGCTGACCTTGGGCCAGTCACACGCTCTCAGCCTGACCTACCTCACCGGGTTGTTGTGAGGATAAAATGGAGAAGAGGAAAACGATGTAAGCCACTGTGGGTCTCCACTGAGGAGAAAGGCGGGGTATAAATCAAGTAAACAAATGAAAAATAAGCTGAAAACACTGGAGTTTAGAAAGGGTTATCTTTGGCTGGTTTGGACCCTGGTTTTGCTTTGTTTTTGTTCTTTCCCACTATCTTGCAGACTCTCCAAGAGGGGATTGGATAAAAACATGCAGCAGAGGTCCATGAGTGGCTGTTAGCCCCAAGGTGTAGAGGGGACACTCTGTCTGGGGCAGTGATGCTCTGCATTCTTGGTGCTTGGGGGGCAAGAGTGGGAGATTAAGAAATTAACTTACATTTATTTAGGGGTCCTTTTGTAGAAAAAGAGGTGAAGGAGCTCATTAGCACAACTCATGAGCATAACTTATTTGCATATGCCACACCCCCTGACATCTCCCTTCCCTTTGCCTCCAAGTGGGGCGAAGGAAAAGGGGGGAAAGGATCTCAGGCACTACAGGCAGGTGGGCCCGGGAAGGCCCGAAGGGGGCCCCTCTGCAGGAAGAGAGCTGGGCTTGTTACTGCCGGAACGCCATCCCGGCTCGTTCCGGCTGGAAATGACCCCTGCATTTATTCAACTAGATCCACATTCAGGTTGCGGTCGAAAAGAGAGAGGGAAGCCTAATCTAAAGAGTCCTCTCCCTCTCACAAATAGCCAGATTGTCCGGCATCACGCGTGTGGGAGTATGAGGGCATTGTCTCTACAGGAGAGACCTGCAGAGACATGCGTCTCCCTGGAAGGCCATGTGCAGAGAGGGAGAGGACAAAGGGAGAGAGGAACGGTCAGAGGGCAGCTTCCAGAGAGGCATTAGAGCGGTGTAGTGCCCCCCCCTCAATGTCCAGGCATGCCGAGTCGCTCACTCCAACCAGGAGACGGTTGCCCTGGTCAAGGCCAGAGAGGTCCAGGGTTTGGATGATGGCTCACTGAAGGGTCAGGGCACGAGGCAGGGCAGCTGCCAAGAAGCCAGAAGGAAGGGAAGGGAAGTTCCAAAAGGAGAGCTGTAATTAGTGCAGGCGGAGGAGCAGCAGCTGGGTCCGCGTCCGACCAAACAAAACAAAACACCCTCCGTTGTTTCCAGCTGCAGGAGGCGAAGGTCCCAATTAGCAGGCAGCGCGAGCAGGTGAGTTGCGGCCAGAGCGTCTCCAGGACCGGTTTCCAAAATGAGGAGAAAATACCAAGGAAGGGGCTGGGGAGGGGGGGGGGAAGGAGAGGCAGCCAGCTCTTGTGTCTGAGTCTCCTCTCACTAGGGTTGCCAACTCCGGGTTGTGAAATTCCTGGAGATTTGGGGAGGGTGGAGCCTGAGGAGGGCGGGGCTTCAGGAGGGGAGGGGCTTCAGCTTTTTATAATGCCGTAGAATCCACCCCCCAAAGGAGCCATTTTCTCCAGGGGAACTAGCAATCTGTTTTCTGGAGATCGACTAATTCTGGGAGATGGCCAGGGCCCCACCCAGAAGTCGACAACACTACCGCCCTGCTTGCGGGGTAGGGCGGGGTAAAAATACTTATAAATAAATAAATAATAAATAAATAAATACATTTTGCGAGATTCTGCTCTTAGTTGAAGGAAATTGCGGTGGAGTCAAGAAGACGGGGAGGATTGTAGCCTTTCCTATTTATCGCCCTGGTCTCCTGCCCTTCCTCAGGGAGGGGCACTTAGAACACCAGAACATCAGAAGAGCCCCACTGGATCAGACTAGTGATCCCTCTAGTTCAGGGTGTCGAACTCATTTGTTACGAGGGCCGGATCTGACATAAATGAGACCTTGTTGGGCCAGGCCGTGAGAAAGCTCTCTTGAGAACTGCATCAGAGAACAGCTCTGAGAGAACTTGGGACTGACCCAAGGTCACACCAGCAGCTGCATGTGGAGGAGGAGTGGGGAATCAGACCTGGTTCTCCCAGATTAGAGTCTGTGCACCTGACCACTACATCAAACTGACTCTCTCAGCCCCGCCCTGGGAGGTCGGCGGGGCTGAGAGAGCTCTGAGAGGACTGTTCTTCAGAGAAGAGCTTTGAAAGAACTTGTGACTGGCCCAAGGTCACACCAGCTGGCTGCATGTGGAGGAGTGGAGGGGAGGGGAAGGGCAAGGAGACTCTGAGACTCCTCCAGGTAGTTGATGGGCCTCCAGGGGTTGCCAGGTGTGGACTGGAAAATACCTGGAGATTTGGGGGCGGAGTCTGATGAAGGCGGGGTTTGGGGGAGGATGTGGACCTCAGTGGGTTTATAATGCCATAGGGTCACCTTCCATAGCAGCCTTTTTCTCCAGGGGAACTGATCTCTTTAGTCTGGAGATGAGCTGTAATTCCAGGGGATCCCCAGGTCCACATGCATCCTCCACATGCAGCTGCTGGGGCAACTTTGGGTCGGTCACAAGTTTCCTCAGAGCTGTTCTCTCAAGAGCAGTTTCTGTCAGAGCTCTCTCAGCCCCACCCACCTTACAGGGTGTCTGTTGTGGGGAGGGGAAGGGAAAGGAGATCAAAAGCTGCTCTGAGACTCCTTCCAGTAGTGAAGAGCAGGGCATAAATTCAATCTCCTCTTCCTCCTTCTGACACAAGAGCCCGTATGTATGTAACCAGTGCTGTAGCCAATGTGGTGCAGCAGTTAAAGCGGGGTGGGGTGGGGGTTCACCGACTTTTTTGAGGCCGCGGGCACCTATGGAATTTCGTTTCTCTTCCGAGATCCGACGCGATTGAGCCAGCCTGGGTTATCCCGTTCGGGGCATCATCGAGACCAACCGTCGTCAATAAAACGACTTGCGATCTTGGCCTGATGGAAGTGAACAAGCCACGGTTCGTGGAGTGGCCGGCATTCCGACCACCGAACCAACCGCGGGTAGTTTGGTTCAATCAGTTTCCTGCAGGATCTGAACCCAGCCATCGTGTACAAGAAGAGCTACGCTGGACCACAGATAAACTCCTCCAGCACCAGCATCCTGTCTCAAATCAGGGGACAGACAGGTGCTTTTGGGAAGCCCACGAACTGGTTACTAGGACAAGGAGATCTATGGGCTGTTGTGGGACACACTCCTTGGGTGGGAGGAGAAGAAGAGGAAGAAGAGAAGAGATTGGATTTATACCCCACCCTTCACTACCCAAAGGTGTCTCAGAGCGGCTTTCGAACTCCTTTCCCTCCCCCTCCCCACAACAGACACCCTGTGAGGTCGGTGGGGCTGAGAGAGCTCTGACAGAAACGGCTCTTTTTCAAGGACAGCTTTTATCAGAGCTACGGCTTGCCCAAGGTCATCCAGCCTGGTGCAAGTGGAGGAGTGGGGAATCAAACCCGGTCCTCCCAGATTAGAGTCTGCGCACTTAACCACTTCACCAAACTGGTTCTCACACATCCAGCTCTGAGAGAACTTGTGACTGCCCCAAGGTCACACCAGTAGCTGCAAGTGGAAGAGTGGGGAATCAAACCCGGTTCTCCCAGATTAGAGTCTGTGCACTTAACCACTACACCAAACTGGAGGAGAATGGGTGCACATGAGTGCGCATGCATGTGCCCTTTCTCTCTCTCTCCCCTGCATCCTTTAGAAACCTCAAAGCAGCTTACGGGAGAATCCCAGCCGTCTTCATTCCAGCGACTGATTAGGTCTAATCCCGTTGAGCTTCAACCCATGCTCTGCCCTCGGGTGCTCCCAGATCAGCCGTCCACGCAACGGCGATGTGTTTGGATCTTACGAAAGCGGCAAGATAACCACGCGACCTGCTGTTGTGCAATATTGAACGCGGGAGATTTGCCCGAGCCACTTGCATGAGCAGATCCTCGGAACCAGCCGGACGATCCACACGCTTGCTTGCGAGAAAGCTTCCCTCCCAGCCTCCTCTGGTGGTCGCGCAGTCATAGAATCGTAGAATGTAAGAGTCGGAAGGGATCTTAAAGGTCATCTAGTCCAACCCCCCAAACTCTGCAGGTGCAAAGCCGAAAGATAGTCGTGAGCGTTATTAGTCTCATAAGAAGAGTCTCATCAGGGACAGGTGGGTTAGCCACAATTTAGTGTGCAAGCTAGAGAGTCAGCGTGGCGTAGTGGTTAAGACCGATGGACTCCGATCGGGAGAACCGGGTTCGATTCCACACTCCTCCACATGAAGCCAGCTGGGGTTTTTTGGGTCAGTTACAGCTCTCTCAGAACTTTCTCAGCCCCCAAAACAAGTCCAGCTCGCCACCTAGTGGGGCATAACGCGAAAAGACCTAGAACTGAAGACTGCCAGACAATCTTCAGCTCTCCTGGCTATACTACACAATGCCATATGATAATTATTATTAGTGCACAGGTTAGGGAGAATGGAGTGAGATTTGCTTTTTGAAACAGACAGAATTCTCTGATGGGAACCAAACTAAGCATAGTGGAAATGAATCGTGTGTTTAGAAGAGGGAAGATTGGATTTATACCCCGCCCTTCACTCGGAGTCTCAGAGCGCCTTACCATCTCCTTTCCCTTTCCCTCCCCACAACAGACACCCTGTGAGCAGTGTTCCCTCTAAGCTGAGTTAGTGTGAGCCAGCTCACAGTTTCTTAGCCTCTGGCTCACACATTTTTGTCTTAGCTCAGGAAGGATGTCTCCAGAGCAAACTGATTTATGCCGTAGTCAAATGGCTCGCTCACAACTTTAATGTCAGCAGCTGACCAAGGAGGATTTCTGCTCACAAGGCTCCACAGCTTAGAGGGAGCATTGCCTGTGAGGTAGGTGAGAGCTGAGAGAGCCAGTTTGGTGTCGTGGTTAAGTGCGCGGACTAATCTGGGAGAACCGGGTTTGATTCCCCACTCCTCCACTTGCAGCTGCTGGATGACCTTGGGCAAGCCGTAGTTCTGGCACAGCTGTTCCTGAAAGAGCAGTTTGTGTCAGAGTTCTCTCAGCCCCACCCACCTCCCAGGGTGTCTGTTGTGGGGAGGGGAAGGGAAAGGAGTTTGTGAGCCGCTCTGAGACTCCAAGTGAAGGGCGGGGTATAAATCCAATCTCTTCTCTTGTTTTTCTCTTCGAGGACTGCTCTTGAGAGAACAGCTCTGAGAGAACTTGTGACTGACCCGAGGTCACGCCAGCAGCTGCATGTGGAGGAGTGGGGAATCGAACCCGGTTCTCCCAGATTAGAGTCCGCGCTCCTAACCACTGCACCAAACTGACATGACCCTTTCCGTTCCCATCCCAAACCACCAAGTTGCCATCTTCTTTCTCTATTGAGGTTCTTTTTTCCCCTCCCCCCCCCCATTTAATAAAGCAGCTTTCCCCCATTATGTGTACTTGGAAATTGCTTGACCTGCAGGAAACACACCAGCTGGCCAGAAAAGGGGTGTTTTTTTTGATGCGCACAGGACAGGTGTGGGGGAAACCCATGGCCGCTGCCTCTTCCCACAGCGGCCAAGGTCCTACGTCTGCCTTTTGTACCCCTAGGGGTTGCCAGCCTCCAGGTGGGGCCTGGAGAGCTCCCACTTTTACAACTGATCTCCAGCTGACAGAGATCAGCTCCCCTGGAGAAAATGGCTGCCTCGAAGGGTGGACTCTGTGGCACTGGACCACACTGAGGCCCCTCCCTTCCCCCAAACCCCGCCCTCTCCTGGCTCCACTCCCAAAGTATCCAGGTATTTTCCAACCCAGACCTGGCACCCCTACACCCCCGCACAGACACATACCCACAAGCCACTTC
>NW_015164248.1:185803-206792 GCF_001447785.1 Gekko japonicus
CCCCCCCACCCATTTGAAATATGCTGTAAAAGGTAAAGGTAAAGGTTCCCTTGCTCGAAAGCCAGTCGAATCCGACTCTAGGGTTGCGGTGCTCATCTCCGTTTCAAAGCCGAAGAGCCAGCGCTGTCCGAAGACGTTTCCGTGGTCATGTGGCCGGCATGACTAAACACCAAGGCGCACGGAACGCTGTTACCTTCCCACCAAAGTGGTACCTATTTATCTACTTGCAATTTCTTGCTTTCGAACTGCTAGGTTGGCAGGAGCTGGAACTAGAGACGGGAGCTCACTCCATCATGCGGCACACTCGGGTCTCGAACTGCTGAACTACTGACCTTCCACAGCCTGCAGTTCAGTGTTTTAACCACTTGAGCCACCGCAGCTCCTAATATGCTGCCATTGACTTAAAAAACCGAGCATGAAAGAGCTGTCTGCCTCCCACCGTTATGGATAACACAGGCACCCCATTTGGAGCGTCCAATCTACTGCCAGTTTGGTGCAGCGGTTAAGCGCGCGGACTCTGATCTGGGAGAACCGGGTTTGATTCTCCACTCCTTCACTTGCAGCTGCTGGATGACCTTGGACAAGCCATAGCTCTGTCAGAGCTGTTTTCTCAAGGACAGTTCTGGAAAGAGCTCTCTCTCTGCCCCACCTACCTCACAGGGTGTCTGCTGTGGGGAGGGGAGGGGAGTTTGTAAGCCACTCTGAGACTCCAAGTGAAGGGTGGGGTATAAATCCAATCTCCTCCTCCTCCTCTTCTTCCTCCTCCTCCTCCTCTGTCTGTTGTGGGGAGGGGAAGGGAAAGGAGATGGTAAGCCACTCCGAGAGGGCTTCGAGTGTCCTGGCCCCACTGGTGGACCTCCTGATGGCACCTGGTCTTTTTGGCCACTGTGTGACAGAGTGTTGGACTGGATGGGCCTTTGGCCTGATCCAACATTGGCGTCTCTTATGTTCTTATGAGAGACTCTAAGTGAAGGGCAGGGTACAAATCCAATCTCCTCCTCCTCCTTCTTCTCTTCTGCAAATTGAGGCCATGGCTCAGAGCCCAGAGTGGCATTATTCCGTGGCTTTCCCAGGAAGTTACTCTTGGATCAGGGCTGCTGGTCCTAAGGGGTAGAGGCAGAGACCATCAGGGACGTTCTTGGTGTACAAAGATGCAAGACCCCCGGGGGTTTTGGAGATGAGTTCCGAGTTCGGGTCTTCTTGCTCATCCACCCCAAGCTCTTCCTTGCCCTGCAAAGTCCCACACGGCCTCCCCTGCCCATAATCTTTCTTCCCAGAAAGCCCACTAGGTCCATGCAGTCATTTGCACGTATTTATTTACATCCTCCTTTTCTTCCCGGTCTGGTTCAATGCTTCCTCTAAGCTGTGGAGTCCTGTGAGCAAAAATGCTACTTTGTGAGCGACTGGCATTCAAGTGGTGAGCGAGCCGTTTGGCTGCTGCATGCATTCGTTTGCTCCGGAGCCCTCCTCCCTGAGCTGAGACAAAACTGTGTCAGCCGGAGGCTAAAAAAACTGTGAGCTGGCTCACACTCGCTCAGCTTAGAGGGAACACTGGTTGGGATCCAAAGCATCTTTAGTTTTCCCCCCTCCTCCGTGTTCTCAGGACAAACAACGCTGTGAGGTAGGCCGGGCTGAGAGTTTGTGGCAGGCCCAAGGCCACCCAGCAAGCTTCCAGAGCAGAAGTGGAGATTCGAACCCGGCTCCTGGCCTGTCGCTGTAGCCACTCTGGCTCTCTCCTACAACTGATCTCCAAAGAAGAGAGACCAGTTCCCTTGGAGGAAACGGCTACTTTGGACTGTGCGCATTATAGCATTATACCCCAATGAGTTCCCTCCTCTCCCCGAACCCCACCCTCCCCGGAGTTGGCAACCCAACCAACAGCAGAAACCTCCCACTTGGCACAGCCCGAAGGAGCACTGAGTTCAAATCCAGCCCCCCCAGGCCAGCACCTCCCTTCTCTCAAGCACAGGTTCCCCCATCTGTAAAATGGGAGTGATACTTAGGAGAACAGAATGTGGTTAGACGCACTGAGCCTTTAAAATACGGCAGGTTTAATATTTAGCATCTGCAGAGGGAAGGTCTAAAGTGCAAGGGGAGGGACGGAGGAGTGGGGGCTGCAGAATCCCCCCCCCCAACACACACACCATTTTGCCTTTCCCTCCCCCTACAAGCGCATTTGTGGTTTGCTCTCTACCTCCGGGGCTGAAACTTCTCATGGAACCATAGCATTGGAAGGGGGCCATACAGGCCATCTAGTCCAGCCCCCTGCACAACGCAGGACCCGCCTAAAGCATCTCTGACAAATATCCGTCCGGCCTCTTCTTGAAAGCTGTCGGCGAAGGGGAGCTAAGCCACGTCCCTCGGCAGCTGATTCCACCTCTGAACCACTCTGACCGTGAAAAAGTGTTTCCTAATCTCCGATCCCTTCCTGCATGTAATTTAAACCCGTCGCTTTGGGTCCCCTGCTGCCAACTGGAACAGCTCCCTGCCCTCCTCCAAATGAAAGCCTTTCAAGTATTAAAAGAGAGCAATCCTGTGTGTGCCACATGTAATTTAAACCCGTCGCTTTGGGTCCCCTGCTGCCAACTGGAACAGCTCCCTGCCCTCCTCCAAATGAAAGCCTTTCAAGTATTAAAAGAGAGCAATCCTGTGTGTGCCCCCCCCCCCCCCCAGTCTCCTCTTCTCCAGACTACACACTCCCAGGGCCCTCAGCCTTTCCTCGTAGGGCTCGGTCTCCAGACCCCTGATCACCCTCGTCGCTCTCTTCTGCACCCTCTCGATTTTGCCCACATCCTTTTTGAAGGGAGGCCTCCAGAACTGCACACGGGACTCCAGGCGCGGCCTGACCGAGGCAGTATTCTTCGGATATCCTAAGTTTGTCCCCGAAGCCCTTCCTAGCAGCCTCAAAGAGACTCGCGTGGAAGGCAGGTTGAGAGGTCAGGAGGAACTGGATGAGAGTTCTCCAGGGCAAGGCCCTCTGCGCATGCCTCTGGGCCAAAGCCCAGTCCTCCACTCCCTTGGCGGGGCTGTGGCCTTGGGCCTGTAGTGGCCGCATCACACCTGGCGGCTCACAAGCCAATCTGGGCCGAGCGGGAGAGCGGGTGGGTGCATTTGGTTCACCTTGCTTGTCTCTGCAGGTGCTGGAGGCGGCTTCTATTCTTGGCTGCCAAACCCCCTGGAGGGGGGGGGGCAGAAATTAGCACAAGGCTCACTTGGGCTTAAAGGGATTTGAGCCATGAACAAACACACGCCGACACACACAAAACTGCCTTCTACTGAATCAGACCCTTGGGGTCCATCAAAATCAGTATTGTCTACTCAGACTGGCAGCAGCTCTCCAGGGTCTCAGGCGGAGGTCTTTCGCATCACCTCCTGCCCGGTCCTTTTAACTGGAGATGCCAGGGAAGGGGGAGAGGGAGGAGGAGGAGGAGAAGAAGAAGAAGAAGAGATTATTGGATTTATACCCTGCCCTTCCCTCGGAATCTCAGAGCGGCTTACAAACTCCTTTCCCTTCCCCTCCCCACAACCGACACCCTGTGAGGTAGGTGGGGCCGAGAGAGCTCTGACAGAAACTGCTCTTTCAAGGACAGCTCTGACAGAACGAAGGCTTGCCCAAGGTCATCCAGCAGGTGTGTTGTGTCCGCTGAGCGCCACCAGGGGCCAGTGAACACTCCAGAGCTTGACTCTGGAAGAACAATGGGGACTAGGCTCCTGGCCTCTCCACTGGAGGACCAATGGGACCGTGGCGGGAGATTTAAACCCACCAACGGGACCTAGGGGTGTGTCCCCAGGTATGTATATAGTTGGCCAGCCGGCCGTTTGTCTTTGTTGTGTACCAGTAAACCATGCTGATCACTACATCGGTCTCAGTGGTTTCGACATGCGTTCAACCCACTACACAATAAGGTGCAGGTGGAGGCGTGGGGAATCAAACCCGGTTCTCCCAGATTACAGTCCACACACTTAACCACGACACCAAACTGGCTCTGATTAATACTTGGAAGGGAGACCACCAAGGAAGCCCAGGGTTGCTCTGCAGAGGCAGGCCATGGCAAACCACCTCTGCTCGTCTCTTGCCTTGGAAACCTCGTGAGACTGCTACTCGATGGCACGTGAGGATGATGATTGTATTGTTCAGAAATCACAGGCAATTTCTGGGGAGCTCCTGAAGGACTTCTTCTTCCCAACCCCGGCCTTCTGTCTCAGTCCATCCTGACGCAAAAAGAATCACCACGCCAAGTTCTGCTACCTTCTTTCTCCTGGTACAAAGCCCTGCTCTGCCAGCATCTCAAAACAGAAAGGGCGTTTCTGTAGTCGGCTCCAGCCTCGGGATTGTTGGGCACAGATCTCGGGGAAAGGATCCAAATGATACCATAAGCAAGGAACAGGGCTATTTTTGGGTAGGAACGCACAGGAACGGAGTTCCGGCTGGCTCCCAAGTTGGCCACGCCCAGCAGGAACTCATTAGCATAATAGGCCACACCCAACAGCAGAAACTCATTAGGATTGGCTACATTAGTGGTGTGCGGCCTAACATGCAAAGGAGTTCCTGCTATCAAAAAAGGCCCTGGGTTTGGACAACAAACAAGGTAAACAGAATAAGAAGCAAAAGGTGGGTGTGGCTGGATGAGCACACTTCTGGTAACATGGGGATGTGGCCTAATATGCCAATGAGTTGTGCTGTCAGGGGTGTGGCCTAATATGCTAATGAGTTCCTGCTGTTGGGAGTGGCCTAATATGCTAATGAGTTCCTGCTGGGCTTTTTCTACAAAAAAAGCCCTGGCAAGGAATATTCAGAATATTCCAGGAGGGCTGGATTTAAACAAATGAGCTCAATGTTGGGAAGTGTTACGGTGATGCACACTGGGACAAAAAATCCCCAACTTCACATCTAGGCTAACGGGGTCTGAACCTGCTGAGACTGAGAGGGGAAAAGATCTTCAGGTCTTGGGGAGCCAGTCTGGTGTAGTGGTTAAGTGCGCGGACTCTAATCTGGGAGAACTGGGTTCGATTCCCCACTCCTCCGCTTGCAGCTGCTGGATGACCTTGGGCAAGCCATAGCTCTGTCCAGGGGTCATTTTGTAGAAAAAGAGGTGCAGGAGTTTATTAGCATAACTTACTTGCATATGCCACACCCCCTGACATCACCGGAAGTGTGTCAGAAGGCAACACCCACAGCTCAGGCTCCACTGGACTGTTTTGGATTGCTAGCTATTGGGGGGACGGGGACGTGCAGATCTGTCCTCACAGAAGAGGGAGAGCTTGTACCTGAATAAAACTTGGTCTTAAAAGTGCCACTGGGCTGTTTTGGATTGCTAACTATGGAGGGGGGGGGAGCGCGCAGAGGAGGGAGAGCTTGTACCTGAAGGTGGGCTGCGCGCGTGTCTGTTGTGGGAAGGGGAAGGGAAAGGAGATTGTGAGCCCCTCTGAGACTTTGAGTGAAAGGCGGGGTATAAATCCAATCTCTTCTTCTTAGTGGATAGCTCAGTGAAAGTGTCAACCCAATGTCCTGCAGCGGTGAAAAAGGCAAACTCTTGTTAGGAATTGAAACTAAAACGGCTGATACTGTAATGCCCCTGTATAGATCTATAATGCATCCTCATCTGGAATTGTTGTTGTTCAGTCGCACAGTCGAGTCCGACTCTTCGCGACCCCATGGACCAGATCACGCCAGGCCTTCCGGTCTTCCGCCGTCCTCTGAAGTTTGCTCAACTTCATCACATCAATGATGAAGTTCGCATCACATCGCATCAATGACACTGTCTGACCATCTCATCCTTTGCTGTCCCCGTCTTCTTTGACCTTCAATCTTTCCCAGCATCAGGGTCTTCTCCAGTGAGTGCTCCCTTCTCGTTTGGTGGCCAAAGTATTTGAGCTTCAGTTTCATTATCTGGCCTTCTAAGGAACAGTCAGGGTTGATTTCTTTTAGGATTGACTGATCTTCTTGCAGTCCAAGGGACTCTCAAGAGTCTTCTCCAGCACCATAGTTCAAAAGAATCTATTCTTCGGCGCTCGGCCTTCCTTATAGTCCAACTCTCGCAGCCATACATGACTACTGTGAATACCATTGCTTTGACCATGCGGACTTTTGTTGGCAGGGGGATGTCTCTACTTTTTATCATGCTGTTTAGGTTCGCCATCGCTTTCCTCCCAAGGAGCAGGCGTCTTTTAATTTCATGGCTGCTGTCACAGTCTGCGGTGATCTGGGATCCCAGGAACGTGAAGTCTGTCACTACTTCCACGACTTCCCCTTCTATTTGCCAAGGAGTGATGGGGCCGGATGCCATGATCTTAGTTTTTTTGATGTTGAGCTTCAAGCCCACTTTTGCGCTCTCCTCTTTTACTCTGAGCAAGAGGCTCTTGAGGTCCTCTTCACTTTCTGCCATTACATCTGGAATACTGTATCTCAAAAAAGGACTTTGCAGAGTTGGGAAAAGTGCAGAAGAGGGCAACCAAGACGATGAAGGGGTTCGAGCCCCTTCCCTGCGAGGAAAGGCCAAAGAGTCTGGGAGTCTCAGTTTAGAAAAGAGACAACTAACGGGGGACATGGTAGAGGTTTATAAAATTATTCATGGAGCGCTGACCAAGAGAACTTTTTCTCCCTAGATGGAACTTGAGGGCATCCAGTGAAGCTGACGGGCAGTAGGTTCAGGGTGGACAAAAGGACATACTCCTTTACACAGCGTGTGATTAAAATGTGGAATTCGCTACCAGAGGATGCAGTGATGGCCACAGGAACAAACAGCTTTCAAAGAGGATAGGTTTGTCAGTGGCTTCCAACCATGGTGACTGAGAGGAACCTCCACACTCAGAGGCATTAATCCTCTGAATCCCAGAGCCAGAAGGCAAAATCAGGGAAGGCCTCGGCCTCTCTGACCTGTTGTTGACCCTCCAGAAGAACTAGTTGGCCACCATGTGAGACAGGATGCTGGACTGGATGGACCCCTGGTCTGATCCAGCAGGACTCTTCTCATGTTCTTATGAAGGCCTTGGCCTCTCTGCCCTGTTGTTGGCCTTCCAGAGGAACTGGCTGGCCACTGTGTGAGACACCGGATGCTGGACTAGATGGACCACTGGTCTGACCCAGCGGGGCTCTTCTGATGTTCTTATAAAGGCCTCGGCCTCTCTGTCCTGTTGTTGGCCCTCCAGAAGAACTAGTTGGCCACCATGTGAGACAGGATGCTGGACTGGATGGACCCCTGGTCTGACCCAGCTGGGTTCTTCTGATGTTTTTATGAAGGCCTCGGCCTCCCTGCCCTGTTGTTGGCCCTCCAGAGGAACTGGCTGGCCACTGTGTGAGACAGGATGCTGGGCTAGATGGACCACCGGTCCGATCCAGCAGGGCTCTTCTGATGTTCCTATGAAGGCCTTGGACTTTATGCCCTGTTGTTGGCCCTCCAGAGGAACTGGTTGGCCACTGTGTGAGGCAGGATGCTGGACTAGGTGGACCACCGGTCCGATCCAGCAGGGCTCTTCTGATGTTCCTATGAAGGCCTTGGACTTTATGCCCTGTTGTTGGCCCTCCAGAGGAACTGGTTGGCCACTGTGTGAGGCAGGATGCTGGACTAGGTGGACCACCGGTCCGATCCAGCAGGGCTCTTCCAATGTTCTTATCAAGGGTAGGCCTCGGCCTCTCTGCCCTGTTGTTGGCCTTCCAGAGGAACTGGTTGGCCACTGAGTGAGACAGGATGCTAGACTAGACGCACCCCTGGTCTGATCCAGCAGGGCTCTTCTGAGGTTCTTATGAAGGCCTCGGCCTCTCTGCCCTGTTGTTGGCCTTCCAGAGGAACTGGTTGGCCACTGAGTGAGACAGGATGCTAGACTAGACGCACCCCTGGTCTGATCCAGCAGGGCTCTTCTGAGGTTCTTATGAAGGCCTCGGCCTCTCTGCCCTGTTGTGGGCCCTCCAGAGGAACTGGTTGGCCACTGTGTGGGACAGGATGCTGGACTCGATGGACCACTGGTCTGATCCAGCAGGGCTCTTCCAATGTTCTTATCAAGGGTAGGCCTCGGCCTCTCTGCCCTGTTGTGGGCCCTCCAGAGGAACTGGTTGGCCACTGTGTGGGACAGGATGCTGGACTAAGACATGACACTGGGAAGGGCATTGCAGCACCCCGTGTGATTTTGCATGACATCTATTTTTTGCCACATCGGCGTCACGTTTCAATCTGGAAGGGAGGGTAGCAGGAAAGGGAGGGGCTGTGGCTCAGTGGCAGAGCATCTGCTTGGCACGCAGAATCCCCGGGCTCTCCAGTTAAAAAGACCACATAGTGGGTGATAGGAAAGCCCTCAGCCTGAGACCCTGGAGGGCTGCTGCCAGTCTGAGTAGACAAGACTGACCCTGATGAGTCACTTTGGTGTCGTGGTTAAGCGCGCGGACTCTAATCTGGGAGAACCGGGTTTCATTCCGCACTCCTCCACTTGCAGCTGCTGGATGACCTTGGGCAACCTACAAGTCTCTCAGAGCTGTTCTCTCAAGAGCAGTTTCTGTCAGAGCCCTCTCAGCCACACTGTTGTAGAGAGGGGAAGGGAAAGGAGATTGTGAGCCGCTCTGAGATTCCGAGTGAAGGGCGGGGTACAAATGCAATCTCCTCTTCTTCTTCTGAATGGACCGAGGGTCCCATTCAGCAGAAGGCAGCTTCGTGCGTGTCCCTGTGCGAGACCTCTAGATGCTGAAGTTTGCCCCAGGGTTGCCACCTCCGGGTTGGAGAATTCCTGGCGATTTCGGGGCAAAGCCTAGTGAGAAGGCTCCGCAGCAGAAGATTGGATTTATACCCCGCCCTTCACTCAGAGCGGCTTACAATCTCCTTTCCTTTCCCCTCCCCTCCCCACCACAGACACCCTGTGAGGTCGGCGGGGCTGAGGGAGCTCTTTCCAGAACTGCCCTTGAGAGAACAGCTCTGAGAGAACTCTGGCTTGCCCAAGCTCATCCAGCAGCTACGAGTGGAGGAGTGGGGAACCAAACCCGGCTCTCCCCGATTAGAGTCCGCGCACTTCACCACTGCACCAAACTGGCAGGGATGTAATGCCACAGAGTCCATCCTCCGAAGCGGCCATTTTTTCCTCAGGGAAGGTGTTCTCTTTAGCCTGGAGTTCAAGTCGTGATTCTGGGAGAGCGCCAGGCCCCAACTGGAGGTTGGCCCCCTTAGTTTGACAGCCGACAGCTCCACCCACAGGGCTGGGCCGGACCCCCACCTTCTTGTGGCCATGTGGAACTCCTGCCCGTCGGACCAGGCGAGGCCCACCAAGGTGGACCATTCCATGCACAAGGAAAAGCAGGATGAAGGCCTCTGCCAGAGCATGAGCCTTTCCACACACACCGCCAGCTGCTCTGTCTCCCCCGGCGCCTTCTGGCCCAGTAACCCAGCATCACCCATGAAAGATGCATGAGGCAGCTGCGAGCAAGGCCACGGGAAGGCCAGTGGGCTGGGAGCAACCGCGCGGCGGCTGCCGATGGATTCCTCGAAAGGCTCAGCAGCGCTTCCTTTCAAAGCAGGGCGCTGTGTTTTGAGAGCCAGTTTGGTGTCGTGGCTATGAACACGGACTCTAAGCTGGGAGAACCGGGTTTTGATTCCCCGCTCCTCCACCTGCACCTGCTGGTGTGACCTTGGGTCAGTCACAAGTTCGGTCGGAGCTGTTTTTCTCAAGGGCAGTTCTCGAAAGAGCTCTCTCAGCCCCGCCTGCCTCACAGGGTGTCTGTCGTGGGGAGGGGAAGGGAAAGGAGATTGTAAGCTGCTCTGAGACTCCTTCGGGTATTGAAGGGCGGGGTATAAATCCAATCTCTTCTTCTTCTTTCCCCCCAGTGGCTCAGATGGCAGAAGCCTCCTGCCCACTCCAGTGAGGCTGGGCGGGCAGCAATGTTCCCTCTAAGCTGAGTTGGTGTGAGCTAGCTCACTGTTTTTTAGCCTCCGGCTCACACATTTTTGTCTTAGCTCCGGAAGGATGGCTCCAGAGCAAACTAATGTATGAAGTAGCCAAATTGTTCACTCACAACTTTAATGCCAGTCGCTCACAAAATAGAATGTTTGCTCACAAGACTCCACAGCTTAGAGGGAACATTGGTGGGCAGGTGCACAAGAGCGGGCATACAAGGTCCGCATGCCCGTGGTGGTGAAACGGGCAGTCAAGTCACAGCCGGTTTATGGCAGCCCTGTAGGGCTTGCAAAGCAAGAGGCATTCAGAGGCGGTTTGCCATCGCCTGCCTCTGTGTAGTAACCTTGGGCTTCCTTGGGCGGAGGTCTCCCTTTCGAGTACTGATCAGAGCCGACCCTGCTTAGCATCTGGGATATGTAAGGTTCTCGAGGCAAGAGACATTCGGAGGCGGTCTGCCGTTGCCTGACTGCACAGCAACCCTGGACTTCCTTAGAATCATGGAATGTTCGAGTTGGAAGGGACCTTGCAGGTCATCTAGTCCAACCCCCTGCACTCTGCAGGAGCACAGCCGAAAGAGAGCCCTGCAACATACCCGAAAGAGGGTCGTCCAGCCTCCGCTCGGAAACGTCCAGCGAAGGAGCATCCACCACCTCCCGAGGCAGTCCGTCCCACTGCTCAACCACTCTAACAGTTAGGAAGTTTCTCCTGATATTTAGCCGGTAACGACTCCCTTGTCATTCCCACCCATTAGATCTAGTCTCGCAATCTGGAGCAAGAGAGAATAGACCTGCTCCATCTTCTACATGACAGCCCTTCAAATACTTGAAGACTGCAGTCATGTCCCCTCTAAGCCTTCTCTTTCCCAGGCTAAACAGACCCAACTCTTTCAGCCTTTCCTCGTAAGACTTGGACTCCAACCCTCTCACCATCCTGGTTCCCCTCTTCCGGACACGCTCGAGCTTCTCAGCATCCTTCCTGAAATGTGGTGCCCAAAACTGGACACAGGACTCCAGGTGAGGCCTGACCATAGCAGAACAGAGCGGAACTACTCACATTCAGGTTCTCACCAGGGCTAACCCTGCTTAGTTTCCGAGATCTGATGAGCTACTTACACCAAGTGAAAGTTGTCTCAAGTTGCAGCCGGCTTATGGTGACCCCCCCAGAGGGTTTTCAAGCCAAGAGCATAGCAACCCCGGGACCTCCTTGACAGTCTCCCAGCCAAGGACCACCCAGGGCCGCAGAGGCAGGCAATGGCCGCCCACGAGACCAGGCCAGCCAGCTCATGCCCGTGACCCAGCTACTGTTCTCACAAGGGTCACTGGAGAGACGCCGAAAAGCTGCTCCCCATCTTGGCTTCGCGGGATCAGGGCGGGAACTCTTCCCTTGGAACGTGGAAATGCATGCGCTGAATTTTCAGTAAAGCCCTTCATCGTGTAGGAGGACATGCCCATTCAGCGGAAGAGAGCGTAGCTCAAGCTCCTAGGGAGGCAGACCGGAAGGTCTATAGTTCGGGACCTGAGTGCCGCGTGATGGGCCAGTTCCCGTCTCTGGCCCCAGCTCCTGCCAACCTAGCGGTTCGAAAGCAAGAAAATGCAAGCAGATAAAATAGGGAAGGCGACAGCGTTCCGTGCGCCTCGGTGTTGTCGTGCCGGCCACATGACCATGGAAACGTCTTCGGACAGCGCTGGCTCTTCGGCTTGGAAGCAGTGATGAGCATCCCCTTAGAGTTGGATTCGACCGGCTTTTGAGCAAGGGAAACTTTTACCTTTGTCCAGTTTACTGCTGTTGCAGTCCTGAACAGGATTGTCCTAAGAGAAGCACATGAAGCTGTCTCATACTGAATCAGACCCTCGGTCCATCAAGGTCAACGTTGTCTACTCAGACGGGCAGCGGCTCTCCAGGGTCTCAAGCGGAGAAAGGACTTTCACATCACCTCCTGCCTGGTCCTGTTTAACTGGAGATGCCGGGGATTGAACCTGGGATGTTCTGCATGCCAGGCAGAGGCTCTTCCACTGAGCCAGTGCCCCTTTACAGCTCTCCAGGGTCTCAGGCGGAGGTCTTTCCCATCACCTCCTGCCTGGTTCTTTTCAACTGGAGATGCCGGGGATTGAACTGGGGACCTTCTGCAGCCCAAGCAAAGGCTCTACCACTCAGCCCTGGCCCATCCCGTTTCTGAATGAAAGGTGACACTGATGTGGTAAAAATAGACATCATGCAAAATCATGCGGGGCGCTGCAATGGCCTCCCCAGCGTCATGTTTAAGCACAGAAGAGCCCTGCTGGATAAGACCAAGAGTCCATCTAGTCCAGCATCCTGCCTCACAGACTGGAAGGTCTGTAGCTCAGCGGTTTGAGACCCGACTGTGCCGCATGACGGAGTGAGCTCCCGTTGCTGGCCCCAGAACCTGCCAATCTAGCAGTTCGAAAGCAAGAAATTGCAACAAGTAGATCAATAGGTACCGCTTTGGTGGGAAGGTAACAGGGTTCTGTGTGCCTCGGCATTTAGTCATGCCGGCTACATGACCACGGAGAAGTCTTCGGACAGCGCTGGCTCTTCGGCTTGGAAACAGAGATGAGCACCGACCCCCAGTCGGATTCGACTGGCTTTCGAGCAAAGGGAAGCCTTTACCTTTACTTTACTATCCAAATGCTTTTAATTTAGGCAGATGGGGTCTCCCCTCCCATTCAGGGTGTGTGTCCGGCGTTTCCCGGGAGCGCCCCTTTCTCACGTTCTCATTTTGCAGACTTCGTAGGTGCCCCCAAAAGGCAATCTCTCAACTCGTATCCCAGTTACCAGCATGATTCGGAATACGGAGCGGAAGGCCCGAAAGGTTTATATAAAGCAGTCCAAATTCCCACACAGATAACACGGAGAAAAATAAATTTTTAAAACTGTTTAATTAAAAAAAGAAAAGAAAACCAAGTAAAAGCAATTTCGATCCCTATTTGGTGGGAATAAGCCTTGTTAATAGGGTGCACTACAGAGGAACAATGGATTCCTTGTAGTGGCAGAGCTGCGAGAGAACCGTCCCTCTGTGGGGGTGGGGGGTTGCGCAGAAATGGGGGTGGAATTCTTGCCAGGAGATAAGGATAGGGACTCGGGTTCAGGACGTGTGGACAACCGAAAGCAAAGTGGCAGAAGGAAGACAGGGGGGCCCCAAACAGATGCGGGGGGGGGGGCTGGCGCGGACCCAAAGCACCTGACCACGTGCGCCACTAACTATGGCAAGACCAGCATTTAAAAAGACATCACACACCACTGGGGTCCTCTACGGCTCCTTCGCCCTTTAACTCCCCAGCCTCCATTCCAGAACCCTGAATATTGGACAAGATTCAGTTGGTGACCTCTTGTTCACCCAACCCAAGAGACCCTCCCAAGTTTGGCTCCCCGAAAAGAGGGGGGGGCCTGTGTGGTTCGATGGGCCAACATGTATTTTTGTGTGCACAAAGTCCCACGTTCAGTCCCTGGTCCCAATAATTCAAAGGCGCCCTCCCCAAAAGCTAGCACACATCTAGGAAGACATCTCAGTTTATCTGAGACCCAGAAGATGGGCTGCCAATCAGAATGGGTGACACTGAGGTCAGTGGAGCAGGGCTCCGCCAATCGGGGCAGGCGGTACTGAGCTCTGTAGAGCAGGGGCTCCGCCAATCAGAGCCAGCGATGTTGAATTCAACAGCACAGGGCTCCGCCTCAAGATGGAAGGGTTTCACTTGTTTATAAGGGGGGAGGGGGCAAAAAAAAAAAAGCACAAGAACTACACAACAATTGTGCAACCAGCTTCGTTAGAACAACTCAGCAAAATAAAATTCCGGTTTATTGTTGGACAACATTGTTTTTCACACATACATCAAACAGGCCAAAAAAAAAAAAAATTAACAGCAACTCCATAGACAAAAAAAAAAGAACAAAAAGGAAAAAAAAAGAAAAACCCTTTTTATCTTTGGCCATCTCATACAAACCAACTACTTATGGTACAGCTAAAAGTACATACACAAAAAAGAGTTACTGGAATGCTCAGAATGAAGATTGGACTTTTTTTTTTGCATTTTCAAATTTTTTTTTTTGTACAAGGTTTTTTTCCTGTTCTCCTTTGAGATAATCGTTTTTGGACATGGTCACACCACAAGTAAAGTTTGAGAAAAAAAGAAATTCTTTTTTTTCCATTTTAGGAACGGGGGTGGGGGAAGCAAAACAAACCGAAAACACACACTTGACTTCAAAGCCCCCCTTTTGGTCAATTGGAGATCGCGTTTTAAAAATGGCTGACCTCGTCACAATATGTACAAAAATATAAAATGTAAATAAAAAATACAAACAAATTCTCCTTTTAAAGTTACTTTTAAGAAAGCAAGGAGGGGCCTTGAAGTTTTCGGTGCTGGGGGGGGGAGAAAAGGGGGGACGGGGTGTCTGCTCCTCCCCCACCCTGGTGGCAATGTGTCGGGGGGAGAATTTTACTTTCCTCCCCACTTCCCAAGAGGGGTGGGGTGGGTGGGTGTAGATTGGCGGCTTGCTGGTTTGCCGCACGGCTTTGACACTCTACTTGGTGACAAGTGACCACAGCAAGAGGGGGAGGGGGGGCGAAGCGTATCTGCAACGGGAAATTTCCAGGGTATAGTAGGTCACGCTGGCCTTTTAAAAAATTTTCCTCTTTTTTTAAGTTTTAAAAAAACTGCCGCTTCCTTTCCGACTCTGCTTCCTAATCGTCTTCGTCGGTTTTCTGCTTCTTGGGGTCGACATCGTCGTCCTGTGGAGAAAAAGAAGAGCATCGGGGGGGGAAATGAGCCGGGGTCATTTCCTGGTCACTGTTTCATCCTCACAACAACCCTGCAAGGTAGGCGGGCTGACACGTGATTGGCCCTGGCCAGCCCTACAATCGAGTGGGGATCTCAACCTAGGCCTGTTCGATCCTTGTCCGGCGCTCTAACTGCCATAATGCACGACTAGCTGCGTCTGTACATTCAGTTTCCCACTATCTGTTGACTGTGCCTTAAAACAACCCAGTTTCTCTTCCAGTATTTGAGAAGGACTCTGTCACATATTCATGATCTTACGTAAGAATGTTGGTGGTCTGTATTCTCGTGTCACCTATGACTCAACAGTTCATTAGTGTCACGCTGGAGGAACTGCAGATTCGTGGCTCTTGAACGGCAAACGAGGGCTAATTTTAGCCTTATAACCTTGCTTGGAGAATTTAATGAGTATTATCAAGATGCATCTTGGTCCACCTGGTTCGTCTTCATAATCCCTTTAGGGACCAGCTGCCTCGTTCAGAGGCCGAATCACGTGGGTTGAAGTTAGATTTATTTCCGTTCTCAACGGCTACCTCATCGATAGGAATTATCAGAAAGGGAGATAATCATGGTTTCTGCTGGGGTGGGTTGCCAATCTTCAGGTGCCGCTAGGAAACCTCCCAGAATTGCAACTTCAGAGAACAAATTAGTTCCCCGTTGAGACCGGTGGCTTTGGAAGGCAGACTCTATGGAATCAATGCCTGCCGAGCTCACACCCCTCTCCCCAAATCTCCAGGAATCTCCTGAGCAGGAGTTGGCAACCCTAGGGCTTCCAAACTCTACAGCGTGTTCTTGCCAACAAGCTCAAAGACTGACACGTCTTAATCTTCGAGACACAGTACCAATATTATTCTGTTAAGCCTGAGAAATATTAGACCTGATTTTGTCTCATGTATTCCCCCCGCCCCCCGTATCTGCGGGATTCATTAGCACCTGTTAATATTTGTCGAGTCCTTGCCTGATGTGTAATTTTAAATGAAATCGTCAACTCAGTGATGTTCTTTTTGTCTGCTCGGCTGGCAAGACATCTGACGCCCGGGCTCCCCAATATTCCCTTTGTGCTGTCAGAGATAAGCCTCTCTCCCGAGTTGTTGTCTGGCACAGACTTTAAAGATGTGGGCTTGCACCTGTGCGGAGCTGAACAGGCACGGAGCGGAGCACGGTCCCCGATCCCTAGACTGGGTGTGAAACCGATTCTCATACTGGCCCACGCAAGGCCCCCTTCCCAGAAGGCCTGCAAGTAGCGCAGACCACCCCAAAGGCAACCACCCTCCTCTAATTTTCTCCCACAACTGCCTCGGAACTAGGGATGTGCATTCGGTTCGTCTGAAACGAATGCACCCTCGAAAACGGCCCATTCGGGCTGCTGCGGGCTGATTCAGATTCTCTTTTCTCCCCACCATAGAGAACAATGGAGGGGATGGGGGCAACCTGTGTGGGGGCCCGTAGAATTGGACCCCCTGGTCCAAGGTTCTTGAAACTTGGTGGATATCTTGGGGAGGGGCTCCAGCAGCTACCCGGAGAGGTTGGAGCCTCTCCCTCAAACCCCCTCCCCTCCAGCCCCCAGAATATACCCTATGTTTCGCCATTGAGTTCAATGGCCCATAGCAGATAATGGGGCCGAAATTGACATTCGGCTGGCCGAAAGACTCCTCAATCAGCTTGTACTGCCAAAATTGAGTCTTTCTACCAGCTGAAAATGATTCTGCCTGATTCGGCCGAATCCGAATCAGGCCGAATTTTTTATTTTTACTCGGAACATAGAGGTTCCATTTAGCCGGCACGGCTAATAGCCAAGGATGGATCTACCCTCCATCAGTGCAGCACCTTTATTTATACCAACCCTGTTTGTCTGCTGAATTCTTATATGGAGGGGCATTAACCCCCACACAGGAGGAGGGGGAGAACCCGGCCACCTTCACAATGAGGGAGGCTGCACGTTTAGAATCAATGAAGTTTAATTCTGGGTATAAGTTTTTGTGTACATGCACACTTCCTCAGAGGAAGAAGTACAAATCCACCAGAAATCTGGATATTCACCATGAACTATGCCAACAGATCTGTAGAGCCAGAGAGAACATCAGTTTGGTGTAGTGGTTAAGTGCGCGGGCTCTAATCTGGGAGAGCCAGGTTTGATTCTCCACTCCTCCACATGCAGCCAGCTGGGTGCCCTTGGGTCAGTCACAAGTTCTCGCAGAGCTGTTCTCTCAGGAGCAGTCCTCGAAAGAGCTCTCTCGGCCCCACCTACCTCACAGGGTGTCTGTTGTGGGGGAGGGGAAGGGAAAGGAGATGGTAAGCCGCTCTGAGACTCTGAGTGAACGGCTGGGTATAAATCCAATCTCCTCTTCTGTACAGAGTTCATACCAGCTTTAACTTTTTTTGGGTATTTTTAATATGTGCATGTCAGTGTTCCCTCTAAGCTGAGTTAGTGTGAGCGAGCTCACAGGTTTTTAGCCTCCAGCTCACAGATTTTTGCCTTAGCTCAGGAAAGATGTGGCTCCAGAGCAAACTAATTTATGCAGCAGCCAAATTGCTCGCTCACAACTTTAATGCCAGGAGCTCACAAAGGAGAATTTTTGCTCACCAGACTCTACAGCTTAGAGGGAGCATTGGTGCATGTGTGCGCGTGTGAATGAACCTGGGAGTCATGGCGTCTTCTGGTGACTGACCCCTACTCGGGGCCTGGAGGATATTCAGAGAGGTGGCTGAGTGAAGCCTGCCCCCGCCTCCCGACTGCTGGTATTCCAAGGAGGTCTCCCATCCAAATACTTGCCGAAGTCGACCCTGCTTAGCTTCCGAGATCTGGCTTCCCTGGGCTATCCAAGTCAGGACAATGGCTTTAACTTTTTAAAAGGCGGTGTGGTGTAAGGGTCAGAGCGCTGGACTAAGGACACAGAGGCCTGGCTTCAAGTCCCCACGCGACCATGGGCTCAATCACTCTCTGCCTCACTTATCTCGCAGGGACGTTGTGAGAATAAAATGGAGGGGGGGGGAGAATATGCACTGCCCTGGACTGAGAGTCGCCAGCCCCAAGGCGCTGTCTGGAGATCTCCCGGTATTACAACTGATCCCCAGACGACAGAGATCAGTCCCCCCCTTGGAGAAAACAGCTCCCTTTCAGGAAGGACTACCAACGAAGCAATGCTCCCTCTAAGCTGTGGAGTCTCGTGAACACAAACTCTACTTTGTCAGCTGCTGGCATTAAAGTGGCGAGCGAGCGATTGAGCTGCTGCATAAATCAGCTTGCTCTGGAGACGTCCCTTCCTGAGCTGAGAAAAAAAAAATGTGAGCCGGAGTCTAAAAAAAAACTGTGAGCTAGCTCACGCTCACTCAGCTTAGAGGGAACGCTGCGAATGAAGCCCCTCCCCTTTCTCACATCCCTCCTTCCCCAAGCTCCACCCCCCCCAAGTCTCCAGCTATTTACCAACTCAGAGGCGGCACCCCGACCTACGTTTCCTTGGAAGAAAAGGATAAAACAGCCGTCACTCCGCCCCACCTCCCAAAGAATCCTGGGAAATGTAGTTTGTCCAGGGGACTCGGGGAACCGTTCACAGCTCCGACACTGAATCATGGATCTTGGGGAAAGGCTGTCCGAGAGACACCCCAAGCAAGGGAACGTGCCCTGCTTCCCCACCACAGAACCGCCTCTCTGGCCCCGGTCGCCAATCAACTCCAGCTAGTACACTGAGGAACCACAGACAAAATAATTCCTCCATGCAAAGAGGCCTGGAGGAAAAGAAGCTGGGATTTGTCCAGATTGGTGACCCCCAACGCGGTGCCCACCACTGGCTTTCCGAGGGCCCATCAATTTCTTCCCCAAAGCCCACCCTGGCTTCCCTCCTCCTCATTGGAGCAGAACCCAGAAACTGAGCTCGTCGCCAGCTTTTCTCAACATTCTGCGATTCGCCCCAGTACCCCGTGGCAGCCATTTTCTGACTGGCCCTGGCCCTCCCTGAGAGCTAATTTTGTGTGTATGTAAGTGGTGGTGAGCACAGGCACGACAAGACTAAGAAGAGACTGGAGTTATACCCTGCCCTTCACTACCCAAGGGAGTCTCAGAGTGGCTTACCATGTCCTTCCCCTCCCCACAAAAGACATCCTGTGAGGTAGGCGGGGCTGTGGGAGCTCTCTCAAGAACTACCCTTGAGAGAACAGCTGAGAGAACTTGTGACTGACCCAAGGTCACACCAGCAGCTGCAAGTGGAGGAGTGGGGAATCAAACCCGGTTCTCCCAGATTAACCACTATTCCAAACCGGGATCCTTGGCCTTCCCCAACCCGCCTCCACAAAGGCCGGCCCCTTACCTCGTCGTCCTCAGCTGCCCGCTTGCCTGTGGCGCCCTCCGCTTCGTCATCTTCATCGCCGTCTTCTTCTTCCCCTAGACAGAAAGTGGGAGGGGGGGGGTTGAGGATGGGCCGAACCAGACCTCGGATAAAAGCTGCCCCACCCCGTTCACAACTTGGCCAATAAAAACTCTCCAGGGTCCCTTCAAAGGCAGAGCAACTGTCTGTAAAAATCCGGCTCAGGAATTTCGCAGAAAACGACATTGGCTTCTCTTCCGTGCGCCTTGCTCGTGAGGAAGCTTGGGAAAAGCTTCCGGGAACCCCCTCCCTCTGCTCAAGACCAACGCCTTATCATAATGCCAATATCATGCCCCTATATAAATCAATGGTGCAACCCTCATTTGGAATACTCTGTGCAGTTCTGGTCACCACACCTTAAAAAGGATATAGCTTTGGAAAAAGTGCAGAAAAGGGCAACTCGAATGATAAAAGGGTTGGAACACTTTCCCTATGAGGAAAGGTTAAGGTGCTTAGGGCTCTTTAGCTTAGAGAAAAGACGACTGAGGGGTGACATGATCGAGGTTTATAAGATTACGCATGGGAAAGAGCAGGTAGAGAAAGAAGTCCTTTTCTCCCTTTTTCACTATACAAGAACTCCTCGTGGGCACTCCATGAAATTGTTGAGCGGTCGGGTTAGAACAGATAAAAGGAAGTACTTCTTCACCCAAAGAGTGATTCACACATGGAATTCACTGCCACAGGAAGTGGTGGCGGCTACAAGCATGGACGGCTTCAAAAGGGAATTAGATAAGCCTATGGAGCAGAGGTCCATCAGTGGCTATTAGCCACAAGGTATAGACAGGGGCTCTGGGGCAAGTGATGCTCTGTCTTCTTGGTGCTTGGGGGGGGGGCAACAGTGGGAGGGGGCTTCTAGTGTCCTGGCCCCACTGGTGGACCTCCTGATGGCACCTGGTATTTTTGGCCCCTGTGTGACAGAGTGTTGGACTAGATGGGCCTTTGGCCTGATCCAACATTGGCGTCTCTTATGTTCCTATGTTATGTTCTTAAAATTTACGTGTTGTTTGCTTGAAAGAGGGATGGAAACTGCAGTGACGTATTAGGGAACATCACTTTATCAATGGATGTGTCAACTTGAAGGTACCATTGAATGTGAGATTCCCATATAGGGTAAGATGGGAGTCACTTATCAACTTTTATACTCACTTTATTTCCTAGAGACTGAGAAACCAATGCAATATAATGTAATTCCAATGTAATGTCACTGGAATTCTCGGTTTATAGATTTGTTTCTGAGGAAAGACCAGAGGTCTGAAACACTTAAATATCCGGAATAAGTGTTGAAAGAAAGACTGAATTTGGAGCAGACTGCTTTTTGAGAATACGAGACTGTTAGAAGGACATTGATTGAGAGAGTCTGGAGCAGGCTGCCATGTGTAATTTTATTAACCTTTGTATTTTTTTCTATGAAGGAATAAGTGGTTGTTTTTCATTAGGTCAAGGTTTCCCTTCCTCGAAAGCCAATCGAATCCAACTCTAGGGTTGCGGTGCTCATCCCCGTTGCCAAGCCGAAGAGCAAGCGCTGTCTAAAGACGTTCCCATGGTCATGTGGCCGGCATGACTAGACGCCAAGGTGCACGGAACGCTGTTACCTTCCCACCGAAGTGGTATCTATTTATCTACTTGCAGTTTCTTGCTTTCGAATTGCTAGGTTGGCAGGAGCTGGAACTAGAGACGGGAGCTCACTCCGTCATGCGGCACACTCGGGTCTCGAACTGCTGAACTACCGACCTTCCACAGCCTGCAGTTCAGCGTCTTAACAACTTGAGCCACCGCAGCTCCTATTAGCCTTTCAGTAGACTGGGTTAAACAAGCCAGGGTTGTATGGATTGGGCCCGGGAGCTTCCAGGGATGTTTTGAGAGACCAAACCCAAAACGAAAGGGGGTAACCTGGGTCCCCAGCGGTGACTCCCTGGCTTCACGCTCTCCCTCCCGTTCCTTCTCCTTCCCCTTTCTCCATCGGGA
>NW_015164248.1:206850-217941 GCF_001447785.1 Gekko japonicus
GAACTAATTGGGAATACAGATGCTGCCGACGGGTTTACAGTCCCCCAGGACGCACAGAGCCCAGACTGACCCGGATCGAGGACGAACTAGGCCAGGGGATCCGGGGACAGCTGGGCAGAGTTTGAGGGGAAGACTCCATTCGCGAGGGGCAGTGCTTGGAAGGGGGGTGTTCCAGCTCAAGCCCTTTGGCCGAAGCAAGTAAAATTGTCTGAACCCCCCCTCCCGCGCCCGCCCAAGCCAGTAATCTGGTTTATTTATCGCCAGTGCAGACCGGAGTGGGGGAGGCGGAGGAGATTACCGATGACTAATCCCTCTCCACTTCCCTCGGGACGCCGGCCAGGTAGAACAGGTAGGATTAGCTCCGGCAGGCGGCTCAATCTTTCCCCTAAGCCAAAGGAGAAGGAAGGGAAGTCGACCGGCTGCGGGAGAGGGGAAGCGGGATCCGGGAAAGAGCCATGGTGAGCGGCCGGGAGGGGTTCTTAATTCTCAGACGGGACCTGAGCTGTTTCTCAAGGGGACCCAGATTACTAGAGAAGGGAGGGAGAGCACAGGGGCTGAGCCAGGCATGCGACGCGAGACTCCCACCCGCCTCCCCCGACCGGCCTCCAAGGCACCCTGAGCATCCCCGTGCAGCAGGTGATGTTGAGGCCGTCGCCATGGCTCCCCGAGCTCCGCTCCCCACCTCTTTTCCCTCCTCCACGGCGACCGTCTCCAAGCAACGCTCCCCCACCTGGCAACAAACGCCCAATTAGGCGATAGGCTGCCTGAAGGCCGCCGGAGACCCTCGCTTTCGGGAGGGGGTTTTGGACTCCACCTGGCAGCTCTTGCCCCCAGAGGGGCTGGGGTTCGAGGGTGCGTGCAGGCAGGGCGACGCCTCGCGGAGGTGCTCCAGCCGGGGTCGCCAACCTCCAGGTGGCCCCTGGAGATCTCCCCACCATGACAACTGATCCCCAGACAACAGAGATCTGTCCCCCTGGGGAAAATGGCTTTTACAGCAATTTGCTTCTGGTCCTTATTGAATGTATACTCTGTATTTACATGATTTATAATAGCCAATATGTTCCTCAGTGCGGTGGCTCAAGTGGTTAAGACTCTGAACTGCAGGCTGTGGAAGGTCGGTAGTTCAGCGGTTCGAGACCCGAGTGTGCCGCATGACGGAGTGAGCTCCCGTCTCTGGTCCCAGCTCCTGCCAACCTAGCAGTTCGAAAGCGAGAAATTGCAAGTAGATAAATAGGTACCCCTTCGGTGGGAAGGTAACAGCGTTCCGTGCGCCTTGCTGTTTAGTCATGCCGGCCCGTCGCTACCATGGGTCTTTTGGGGGGCTCTGCCTCCTTTCTTACAGGCATGGCCCCACAAGAATTATTCCTGTAAATGCTTTTCGCAATCATTTGAAAACTTTTTTTTTTTTAAAGGTGTGTGTTCCTTTAAGCAGGGTGGGATGCTGCCATTGACTAATTCCCGCACTGAGAAAGGGGGTTGGAGTAGATGACCTCTAGGATCCCCTTCTGTGTCAAGAAACTGGTCTCCTTTCAGAGTTTTCCTGCCTAAGTGTTAGCTTTCCTTGACTATAGAAGTCATCACCCCCATCTGCCGGCTTGTTCTCAGGATTGTTGGTTCGGCTGGCATAAGTGATTAACTTAAAATTGTCGTCTAAATGGGTCGACAGCTTGCAGTTCAGAGATCTATCCTGGAAACAGCTTCCTATTGGCTAAATGGCTTTCCTTTCTGCACTGAGGCGTTCGGGCCCGCCGGGGGGGGGGGGGGATTTGCCCCCCAAGCCCAACCCCACAAGCCACAAAATCCTGGCTCCGGGCCTGCTCCCAGAGCTTCTGAAGGCGCCGAATGTCAGGGGAAGGCCAGTTCCGCTCCACATTTTTACAGGCTTCCCACGTGAATCTAAATCTGTGGTGTGAATCCAACCCTTGCCACCCAGCCAAGGGAGCAAAATGACAGAGAGCGTGCTCTAAAAACTCTCCACCCAGCATGTGTGGAAAAGAGTGAGGCCTCGGTAGTCGCGCTACACCCAGGGAAGAATCACCACTGTCCCTAGAGAAAAGCGGCTGTTTCTCTCCCGCCATTGTGTTTACAAGTCTGGGGAGCCGCCGTGTGCGATCCACACCCCTTTCCGGCCCCGCTGGCTTGGGCGGAGCGACAACGGAGGAATGCCACCCACTTGTGGGAAACAGAGTGGTTGAGCAGTGGAACGGACTGCCTTGGGAGGGGGTGGATGCTCCTTCGCTGGACGTTTTCAAGCGGAGGCTGGACGACCCTCTTTCGGGTATGTTGCAGGGCTCTCTCTCTGCTCCTGCAGAGTGCAGGGGGTTGGACTCGATGACCTACAAGGTCCCTTCCAATTCTAACATTCTATGACTCTATTCTATGATCATATGGTAGAGGATTTTATCATCTAGCGGGACAGATAAACCCCAATGAATCACCGACACCAGGTATACTCTCTAGCTCAGGGGTCCTCCATACGGTACCCACCAAGACCTTACCTTTCCTGGCACCCATGTTTTCAGGAAGTGGGCAGGACTGGGGAGGGCTTTTGCCTGGCAAGACGTCGGACTATCAGAGATTTGATTGGCTGTGCAGATTTTTAAAGAAATGTGGCTTTGGCGGCAGCTGCCACCGCAGCACAAGGCTCGACACTGTGTGACCGAAGTTAAGCTTTGGCAATCGTTTTGTGGCTGGCCATTTATTTGTGGCACACGCCATGCCATGATAGAATTCCAACTGTGCCTGCAGGCTCAAAAGGGTTGGGGACCTATGCGGGATTCTGGTTTGGCCCAAAGGAGGATGAACATTTAACCAGAGTTAATCTTTGCCCGGGACAAGATCTTCCTGAGCCCAGGTGACACACTTTGGAATTTGTTCCAGGGACTCCCGATTAGAAGACGTCTCTTGCCCCATGCTCTACTCAGTGTGCCCACTAGAGGGAGCTGCTGACCTCTGCAACTTGATCACAACCCTAAACCGACCCAGCCACCTTGCCCGGGCGGTTGGAAGGAAAAACACGGAAATTACCGTCACCTTCTTCCTCGTCCTCCTCGTCGTCGCCAACTTCATCTTCCTCTTCGTCTACCTCGTTGTCTGCTTCCTGCTCCCCGTTTTCCTCGTTCTCCTTGCAGAAACAAAACACACTTAAAAAAAAAACCTAACCCTTCCCAGGACAGTTCCAGAAACATCGAAACTCCATCTCTTAAGTTGCGAGGCTATACTTTACAGCCATTTCTTTGCTAAATGCAATGATTATGTTTGGGCAGCTGCTGTCAACCTGGCAATTCTCAAGTTGTGAGGGAAAGGGGAAATCTCCGCAGCGACAAAGCGGACAAACAAATCAAGTTTTTGCACCCGGACTGAACGGCCAGAACCAACCACCCGCCCCCCGAAGCCCCCTTGCCTCCACTGGAGGAACTTTGCCGTCAATCTCGAGGCCTTGCTTTTTTTTATTCCAAGACTCACACCTCTTTCAAACCACTGAGGGTTATTAGAACATGAGAATTAAATGCTCCGGTGTTTATAGAATACCGCTGTGTTTGCATTTTCTTAATAAGAACCTCCAGCCCCACCCACTCCCAGTTTTACTCATTCGCTTCCGTCAACAGGACTTTTAAATCAGAGGGTGGGAACAAAAAAGGATCGGGAGACTGGAATTTGCTTCTTCCTCGAAGGCCTCCAGGAAGAAACGAACGCGGACACTGGCAAATGCATACTTTGCCTGCCGAAGATCCCAGGTCCAGTTGGAGAGGTCCAAGTTAAAGAGATCCCGGCTAGCACGGCTTGGAAAACACCTTTCTCTCTCACCCTGAGACTCTAGACCCCGACGCTCCCTACCACTGGCCTGGCCTAACACTCCAGCTTCGTGCAAGGCAGCCCCTATTACTTTTTTTAAAAAATCCATCCATTCCTCTAAGAATCGCACAAGTTTTCCCTCTGTTTTAGCCTTACAGCAACTCTCTAAGGTGGGTCAGGGCAAAAGAAAAACAATTTTCCTCCAGGCCAGTTTGGCCAAGGATCCTGGAGGTTTATTGTCATCTTCAGGGCATGGAACACAGGTCACTGGGTGTGTGTGGGGGGGAGGTATTTGAGTTTTCTGCATGGTGCAGGGGGGCTGGACTAGATTATTCTGGAGGTCCCCTTCCGACTTTTATGACTGGCCCAAAGTTGCCCAATGTGAGTTTCTGTGTGTGGCTAAGCGTGGATTCGAACCGAGGACTCCCCCAGTCTCAGCCTGACGCCTGAGCCCATCACACTCCACTGGCCCCCCCTGCAGGGGGGGTTCCACTTATAAGCACTGTCGCACCCCGGCAGAGGGACACTTACCGCGTTACCGTTGGCCGGTGCATCTCTGCCGTTTTCCGTCTCTTCCACCACTTCCTTCTTCTCTTTCAAGTCCTTAAAAGGGACAGAAACAAACCCAGAATGAGTCACCAGGATTCCAGACCAGTTTGGGGGGTTTTTTTTGGGGGGGGGGGAAGCTGGAAAGCCCGCCTCCCTCCTCCCCCAGCACTAGGAAAGTCGGAAAAAATAACCAATGCAGCACAGAAACAGCCAGGAAAAAAGTGTGGGAACGTGACTTCTTCCTTCCCCCACCCACGTGCAGAATGGCTTTGGACGGAGGAACCAAAGGAACGCGGCTACAAGGAAACGCCTCCCCCCCCCCAAGCACCAAGACAGACTTTGCTTCGGAAGTTCGGAGTTCAACAGAACGGGCTTAGGTCGGATCCTCGCTCCGGCGGAGATTGTACTAACGCGACCCTTCCCCTCCTAAGTTTCGCAACAGGAAAAAGCAGACCCAAAACAGCACGCTGGACCCTATAGTAAACCTCGTAAAAGTCTCTTCCAGCAAACGAATGGCTCTCCTGTCCCTGCCAGTTTGGTGTAGTGGTTAAGAGCACAGACTCTAATCTGGGAAAACCGGGTTTGATCCTCCACTCCTCCACATGCAGCTGCTGGTGTGACCTTGGGTCAGTCACAAATTCTCTCAGAGCTGTTGTCTCAAGGGCAGTCCTCGAAAGACCTCTCTCAGCCCCACCTACCTCACAGGGTGTCTTTTGTGGGGAGGGGAAAGAGAAGGAGCTTGTAAGCCGCTCTGAGACTCCAAGTGAAGGGCGGGGTATAAATCTAATCTCTTTCTTCTAAATTGTTCTACAGCACAGATAATCACCCCCACACCCCGCTAATGTTGCGGCAGGGCCTCCAAGATGAATTTTATGAAGTGGTCTTAAGGCATATGGTCTTAAAGGTCAAAAAGGTTTTTTTAAAAAAGGCTTTGTGTTTGCTTAAAAATGAGCTTGCCTTGCCTCTTTTGTCAAAAATTTCTAATGACAGCGTGAAAATTAATTGTTCTGGCAATGTTCGATTCAATACTCGGTCTGGCCAAATCCACCAGACATTCTTGAGACACTGCAGATGGTAAAATTCTTAATCAGCTTGAGTTTCCTAATGATCCCTCTCTCTGTGCAGAAGCTACTGTTGCTGGAATTGTTAAAAGAATTTGTAAGCCGACACAAACATTTGGAAACGGGTCACCAAGTCTGTATCCTGTTCACATGTTCAACCGATCCAGTGGGTTTTAACTTTGCATTTCCAAAATCTGCCTTCTGTACTGAAGGTGAACACTGCATTTCTGTCAAAAGATCCTCCTAAATTAAGGTCATCAGGGTGTTGTTTCGATACAAATGAAGCTTTTCCTTTCAAATGGCTTTCAGGCGTGAGGAGGTATTTCCACAAGAAATCGAACTTTTCAGCCAACTGCTTCACAGCGCTGACTCTTACCAGTTAACCTTGCTATCACACTGTCTACCAAAACATAAAACACAGATTTTCTGAAGTAGGCTTCTGTGTCATTCATTTCCAGCAAGTTAGCATCAGGTCTGTTATCACGAAGCCTTGCCTTGTGCGTAACCCCATCACATCCACAAGAGTTTCTACCTTAAGGGTCTATGCCAACAATTTTGACTGCATTCCACGTGCATTTCCAGTTGTTTCAAAGTTTTGTAATATCTGTGAGGAGTGTTTTCCATGTTTTCTGTTTCAACATCCAATGTGGCATTTCTGGCTTGGATTCCCTTATTGCAGTTGTCTATGCGAGCTAATATTTCTTACCGCATAGGCTGACATTAACACAGAGACAAAAGATGTCACATAGAATAAAACTCCCTGGACTTCATTTCTTGTTTTAGATGTCAAATTTAGTTCTAGGAGGTCTTACAGGTGAGCTAAAAAAAGCCTTTATTTTACACTTTCAACACGATCTGACAGTCTTGTTTCAGACATACTATGAAGAGAACAGCCTACATGGTGTTTCCAAGTATTTCCCACCACTTGGGACTGGAACTAAGTGTGATCATTTGAATTGATCCAAAAAACGTTATTGTGCTACAGGTACCCATTCAGCACCATCATTTCCACATACGTTAAGTGTGTGACAACCACAAGGTGAAAAAATAACTTTGTTGGGCACAGGTCTTGTATTTTGACTTGCGTGCTATTGTATCTTCCAGCCATACTTGATCCATGTCATAAGCTTGAGCTCAACAATCACTGAGACAAATAGCATGTTCTTTCAAAGTATCACTTATCGATTTAGCAATTTCTTCCCCTCTTTCGTTGCTGCCATCTGCAAACGTCAGAAATTCTTCTTGAATTTCATACTGTGTTTCTTTTAAAACTACAAATCTCAAAAGAAATGCCGTTCGTTCTCTATGTGAGGAATTTGGTGTGACATCCACTATGACCGTGAATTGCTTTACAGACTGCCTCTCAAGCAAAATATGTTGTTTCACAACATTTGAGCTTTCTGCAATAAATTCATTTTGAGTCGGGAAGACAGATAATGAACTTGAAGTCCCTCGTTCCTCTTCTGTGAATCCTAAAAAGTTTCCACAGGTAAACACTTCTATTTCTTTTTGAGGAGGAAACTCAGTTGTGGTGAATGATACAACCAAAGGCCTACGGCACGCCTCTCATTTTCCACACTCCCTTCCACCTGAGCCTGTATTTCTGTTTCTTTCCGGTCATTTCCCGCATGTGCTCCTTTATCAAAATCTTGTACATTATTACCCAAACCAACTGCTCCTTGTTTGGGAGATGAGGTTGTCAAGAATTTTTCCCCTCATTATAGAGGTGGGTTGAATCAGAATTTTTTCGAAGGCGCCCTTAAAAACTGAACTCGAAAGAGGTTTTCTTTCTGCCCTTTTTCATGTTCCCCTCATTTTTTCATTTCTGGGCTCCCGACCCTTGTGAGAAGACATTTTCGACAGATGGTTTATAATGTCTTCTTTTATATCTAAAAAGGGGAGATTGAATTCCTGATCAGCTCTGACCTGACCTTCGCCATGTGGCCTCAAAAAAAAAAACACCACAACCTGGGCCCAAACTCACAAAGTTTTAAAAAGAACTAATCAGTGAAAAATGCAGCCTAACGTCACTAAAGTAATTAAGGAAAAGAATTAGAACATCCCTTCAACTTATCGGTCCAAAGTTGCTCTTTAGAGATGGATTTAGAACAAACTAATACGCCCAAACCCTCCCAACTACAAACAATGGCCACCGGCCTAAACATTCGGTCTGCCTGGCTGGAGAGTGGAGAGGCACAATCACTCGTACAAGCTGCCCCTAGTGGAAGATCTTGGGAATGCAACGTAACAACAATGTAAAGGATAAAACTGCTATGTAGGCCAACAACGTAAGATATAAATACTAGTCTTCATATGCAAACTTTTTATGGGACTCCAGGAACCTCTGGGGGCTCCCTTTGCGTCCAGCTCTAGAAGTTCGGAGTTCAATTAGGTCGGATATTCACTCCAGTGGATACTGTACTAACGCAATCCTTCACCACCTAAGTTTCCCCACAGAAGAAGAGACTGGATTTATACTCTGCCCTTCATTACCTGAATGAGTCTCAGAGCAGGTTACAATGTTCCCTCTAAGTGCTGGAGTCTTGTGAGCAAAAATTCTACTTTGTGAGCTACTGGCATTGAAGTTGTGAGCGAGCCATTTGGCTACTGCATACATTAGCTTGCTCTGGAGCCATCCTTCCTGAGCTGAGACAAAAATGTGTGAGTCAGATGCTAAAAAACGGTGAGCTAGCTCACACTAGCTCAGCTTAGAGGGAACACTGGTTACAACCTCCTTCCCCTTCCTACAACAGACATCCTGTGAGGTCGGTGGGGCTGAGAGAGCCCTCGAGGACTGCCCGTGAGAGAACAGCTCTGGGAGAACTTGTGACTGACCCAAGGTCACACCAGCAGCTGCATGTGGAGGAGTGGGGGAATGCTTCTCCCAGCTTACAGTCCATGTTCCTCACCACCACACTAAACTGGCTCTCCTCCCCAGTTTCAAAAATCCATTTAATATATAATCCTCAAACAGAGGAACTGAGAAGAACAGATACGACACTCGATCGTAGCCTAAAGACCGAGAAGGAAAAGTACACCCAAAATAGCACACGGAGCCTATGTTAATCTTCTTAAACAGCCTCTTCCAACATAGGAATGGCTCTCCTGTCCCTACTTTGTTCTACAGCACACACAATCCCCCACCCCACTAATGTGGCGGGTACCAGCACCCAACATAGAAACCCAGATCAGTCAAAGTCAACAAGCCGCAAATTCCACACACGAGCCACTGTTTATGCCCAGAAAGAGTGCCGAAGTTGGCATAAAACTCGTCTTTCAAGGGGGGGATGCACACCCGGAAAACCCCAAGAGGGGGTCCCTTGCACCGAGCTCAGCAGACCAACAGGATTTTTGGGGTCTAAACTTTCGAAGGTATATTATCAGGAGATCACCAGGCAAAGGGAGTCTTAACTCGCCAAAGCTCGTGCCCCGAAAGTCGCACTGGCGTCTACACTAGTTCTACAAGGCTACTTGGACGCGAACCTAACTATCCTGCTGATCTACGGCCGAGAAAAATCCAGCTTTCCCGCTTCCAAAGGAAGCTGCCAGAGACAGCAGTTATCCTCGTCACGGCAAAGGGGGTTGTTCCACGGGGACAGCCTTACTGCCTGCCTCGCATAAGGCTGCCAAGAATTTGGAGACAGACAGGCGACGGGACACTCCGGCAAAGGCAGGCCCGGCCTCCATCCCTCCCCACACTATCATGGTGCCTCAATTACACGCCTCGGTTCACTCCCCACAAAGGTTGAGCATCGACACAGCTGGGAAGGCCTCCCCTTCCATTCCTTCTCTCTTCCTTCGGATTAGGACGGCCTTCAGATTTTGTCGCTGGCCATCACGGGCCTAATGCAACAGTGCGCCGGCTAAGCCTCTCAGGGCAGCCGAGGCTTCTGGGTAAGTCGGCGCTGGATTAGCCGACTCCAACGGCACCGTCCAGAAACCGCCACTGCCCCACCGCTCTGCTCCCCCCCAACCAAAGCATTCCAGCGCACCTGTTGCGCAAACAAGTGAAATCCCCCTCCTTAAGCAAAGACATCTGTCTAACTCATCTGGCAGGTTAAAAGCATGGATTTACCACCTCATGCTGCACGACTTCGGGAAATGTTCCAGCACACAGACACACACATTGGGGCTGGGGGTGATTCCCAGATAATCTAGAAAGCAAATCTAAATGGACTCCAAAGGGGGGGGGGGGAGAACCACAGCAGTACATTTATTTAAGGAAGGAATTTTCCTGACACCCTAGATGGAGTTTTCTCAGGTCAAATGAATGGAGTTTGCACAGTGATGGTACTTCAAAGTTACAGGCACCATATGGTTTTTCCAGGTCTCTGCCACCCCGCCTAGAAAAATTAACTCATCCTAGACATTAGTTGTTGCATCTTAGTTGCTCATCCTAAACAAATCAGCAAACCAAACTGCAACAAGCTCTGGAGAAGGAGGAGAAGGCCCTTTTGCCCAGGGCAAGGCAGAAGCGTATAATTCTACGGGCAGAGTTGTCTGTGTCAGAAAGAAATCGGCATTGCAAAAGGGTCCTTTTGTTGAAACCTGGGTATTTAAACAATTCCTTTAAAAAAAAGGACACGTAACCTAAGTAAACAGGCCAGGGCTAACAAACCATTTCAGAACCTTCAAAAAAAAATATTAACAATATTCTTAAACACACACACACACCAGTAAAGTCTACACGCAAAGTCCTTTGCTGAGGCCAGAGGAAACCCATATAGAAAGTGAACAAGGGTAAATAAAAGTCAACAGGGAAGTAACTATTTACAGGGCTTCCATTGTCTTTTTGCACCAGCAATGCCACAACCTGTTTGCAAAGCGGGGAATCTCCCACCGGCAAATGCATTAATGGAACTACGGGGAATCTTTACTTTTTTAAAAAAAAAATCAGCTGCAAGGCTCTCGAAGCAAAACGATCTTCCCTCCTGCACCTGAAATGGATGCTCCCGATTTAACAACCGTCTCATTGTCCCGGTGGGTTACCAAGAGCCCTCCCACCCTGCAGGGGGCGCGCGAGCCGGGCTCTCCTCGCCGGCGGTCCGGCCACGCGCCCTGGGCCGTTTCAAACCCGCGCGCCACACTTGGCGTCTTCCCTCCTGCACCTGAAATGGATGCTCCCGATTTAACAACCGTCTCATTGTCCCGGTGGGTTACCAAGAGCCCTCCCACCCTGCAGGGGGCGCGCGAGCCGGGCTCTCCTCGCCGGCGGTCCGGCCACGCGCCCTGGGCCGTTTCAAACCCGCGCGCCACACTTGGCGCCCCTGCGATTGGCCGGCCGCCACCGACCTCCCGAGGCACGCCGGGAC
Organism: Gekko japonicus; assembly: GCF_001447785.1. Classification (NCBI taxonomy): domain Eukaryota; kingdom Metazoa; phylum Chordata; class Lepidosauria; order Squamata; family Gekkonidae; genus Gekko; species Gekko japonicus. Next base: position 217,568 of record NW_015164248.1, read on the forward strand.
TCGCAGTTCTTTTTCTTCCCTCCCCCCCCGCAAGCGGGAAAGCCGGGCGTCAAAAAAGAGCCAGTCGGGGCTTGGCAGAGAATGAGGGCGGACTACGATTCCCGAGAGGCTCCGCGCGGGCGGAGGCTGGAGAAAGGCAGCGGCAGGGAACAGAGCGCGGCACGTGGTGGAGCGCTGGCCGCGGGCGGCTTCGCTGCGGCCGGGGGCGGCGCTCGAGAGGTAGGGAGAAGCCACCGCCCGCCCGGGAAAGGGAGCCGGAGCTTGCGGCCCCCCGGGGCGACTGCATGGCTCGTCTGGTGCAAGACAACAAATGCGGACGGGGGGAGAGAAGGCTGCAAACTCCCCCCCCCCCCAAATAAGGGCAGTTTGGTTTT
>NW_015164248.1:218804-219210 GCF_001447785.1 Gekko japonicus
GGGCCTTCCTAAATTTTGGGGGGGGGGGGGGGGGGGAGAGGTCACCCCAGTTGAAGTGAAGTTCGGGGTGGGGGATCGAACCAGGTCGCCCCGGAATGTTCGACGCCCGGTTTGCGCCACGCGATTAACGCCGGGATCCGAATTAGAGCGAGTGGCCCCCAACGCATCGGAAGGGAAAGCGCCTGCCGTGCCAGATTCCGGGGACACAACGGGGGCGCCCACCCCCGAGGGGACTCCCGACGACAGGTCGCCTCTGCCCAGTTCCGGGCCCGCACGCTGCCCGCCTGGCAAAACAAAGGACCCGCGCTGGAGGACCGCGAAAACCTCCGAGGGCGGCTTCGATCGTTTCCCATCAAAGGCGAGGAGGCGCTCTCGCCAACCCCCCCCTCCCTCCCCCAGGCACTTT
>NW_015164248.1:219366-220413 GCF_001447785.1 Gekko japonicus
TTCAGGTGGACACCGACGGGTGGGTGGGTGGATGGGGGGGAGAGAAGCGACACATTTCCACGCTTGCTTCCTCCGCAGCCGCCTGGCACCGAGGGTCATCGCTACCTGCCGCCCCCCACGGCTCGTCCCCCCTTCTCCGGCTCGCTTTTAAGCGAAGGACGAAGAGGAAAGGGCGTCCCGAAGTCCGCTCCGTCTGTCAACCGCGGAGAGCCCCGTTTGAATGGACGGATCCCTCCCTGGAAACGGGGCGCCTTTCCAAAGCAGAACCGCGGAAAAATACCCAAACCTCGAAAAGTCAGTCGCTTCCCTCTCTCTTTTATTACTCCCCCCGTCCGCTCCCTCGAGGGTGGGAGAGAAGCAAAAAAAAAAAAGCCCACCCACCGACGATAGCTTCCCACCGACGAAAACAAGTCCGGGAGCCCGCGAACAAAGGGAAAGCCGGAACAGGCACGCCGCACGTCGGTGTAGCAAGATGGTCACTTGCCGGGGGGACCGGGGAATGGGGAGGGGGGGCGTCGAGGCACATCAATAAATCAACAGCCCCGAGGAGGGGAGGCGGACGCGGCCCCGATCCTCACGGCAGCTCTCACCTTGGTGGAGATCTCGGAGCTGGTATCCACGACCGTGTCTGACATGGCTGGGGGCGGCGGGTCGCTGGAGGTGGAAAGGCCGGGGGGGAGAGGAAAAAAACAAGGCTGCAAATATATATATATATATATATCAGCTCCCAAAGCAGACGGCTCCGACGGCGCGCACCGCGGCGAAAAAAAGAAGAAGCGGCGAGGGGGACTCGCAGTGCAAAAAAAATAATAATAATCCGGCAGCCCCTGGCCGAGGCAGGAACAATGCAAAGATGGCTTTGGACGGAGCCAGTGGGGGACTCACGCGGCGCCACTAGCTTTAATATAGATTAGTGGGCGGTGCGCGCCCGCCCCTGCTCGGCCCCCATTGGGCGGCCGCGGCCGAGACGGGCCCGCCGATTGGCGGCGGGGCAAACAATGGGCAAGGCCGCTTAAAGCGGTACAAGGGTCCTCCCTCCCCGCCTCC
>NW_015164248.1:220470-243271 GCF_001447785.1 Gekko japonicus
AAAAAAAAAAAAAAAGGAAAGGGGTGGGGAAAGGAGAGGTGGGGGGAGGCTTCGCAAAAAAAGAAGAAAAAAAAGGCGAAAGGAGGGAGGCGTTGCAAAGCGCGCGCGGCCCAAAATAAATAAAATAAAAAACCCGAGGGCGCGCACGGCGCAGGGAAGAACAAAAAAGAAAGTTTGCCCCGATGCAAAGGAGAGAGGGGAAAAAAAGAGCATGGGTCAAACGCGGCGATGCTTAGAGACCAGTCCTGGCTCTTTGCACCGCGTTCAGTTCTGGAGGTGCCGAGCCCGGAGGGTCCGAACCCGTTCGGCTGCCACCCCCGCGGAGTTCGACGGGGACGCGCGGCGCCCCCCTGAAAAAGGCGCTTTCGGGATCGCCTCGGCTCCGAGGTCACGATCCTCCCGACCTGGAGGAGGGTGGGTGGGACTTCCCGGCCAGTAAACACGTTTAGGGCTTAAGAGGCTCCGGAGGAGAGTGATTGGGGAGAGGGGCTTTACGCACACGCGCGCCCCCGCGCAACACACACACAACACACACACAAAAGCCCGCACACGGGTCCATCTTTAACCCCGAGCAGGCGCAAAACGGGGCTGACGGTGGTGGAAAAAACCCCGCTCCGCTTTGGACACGCTTCGAGCGCACGTGGGAATGCGTCGAGCGGGGAGGTTTAAAATCCCCCTCCGGTCCAAACGCCTGCGTGTCAGTTTCGGAGCGATCCCGTCTTCTCGTTCGGCACACCACTAAAGCGGGGGAGGGAGAAGAGTCGAATTGGGTGGATTTGGGAGGAAAGGGGGGGGGGGAGGGGAAGGAAAAAAACCGGGGAAATTCGAGCGGGCGCCGGGCTCGCCTCCCCGGCCGGCTTTTTGGACCCGGCTGTCATTTAAACAAAGCAAAAAGGCGACTTAAGCAGCGGCGACCGCCCCGCCCGCAGCCAGCGCCTCCCTCCGTCTCCCAACAAAAAAAGCACTTTTTGCGAAACTTAAAACTCCGGATCCGACCCGGCCGCCCAGAATTGGGTGCAACTATTTTAAAAAAAGAGAGAAAGACCGCGCGCGCTCAGCTGTAGGGTCCCCCCACTTTGTACGTGCACCCCCCCCTTTAATTTTAATTTTTTGTTCCCCACCCCCAGCAGCCTAGGATCAAAGCGCCCGCCTTTGCAAAACAAAAAACAACCCGGGGAGATGAAAGAGTTTTGCAGGGCAACCCCAGGCGGGGAGTTGTGCCCCCCAAAGGAATTGCAAAGAGGGGGAGGAAAAAAAAAGAATTGCAAAGAAAAGGGATTTTGCAATCTGAAAAGCCCAGAGGTATTTGCAATTTGCAAAGCTCCCTGCAGGAGTTTGCAAAGGTGGGGGGGAAGGGGTGACCCCCCCCTGCAAACGGGGCGAAGAGGGCAAAAGGGCGCCTGCCAGTCCGCGCGGGGGATACCAGCGGAGCTTGGCAGAGCAATGGGAGGCGAGGAGCACGATGCGCCACACTCAAGATGGCGCTTGGGGCGCCGCGGGGAGACGCCGCTCGGTCCCACCGCCCAGCCCGGAACGCTAAGCGCCCGGATCGGACCCAGTCGCCTTCCCGCTATCCTAAGACGGCGCTCACGGTGGCTAAAAACGGGCGGCGGCGCCGGCGAGGACGTGAAATCGAGGTTCCCGCGAAGCCGCTGCCCCTACGCCGCACTCAACATGGCCGCCGCGCGGGGCCCGAATTTGTCCACGGAAGGCGGGCCATTGGGCTCCGGCGACGCGCGTTGGCCGGCGGCGCTGAGCGAACGCGGAGTTGACGCTTTGCGGCGTTCTATTGGGCGCGCGGTCTGTCACTCGTGATTAAGGCGCGGGGGAAAACCAGGAGGCAGGGACGCCCTTGCCCCGGCGGAATGGACTTATTTTTGTGGGCGATGCGTGGCTCGTCTGCCGGGCGCCGGGTGGCCATGCCAGGCGCGGCTGGGTGGCGTTTAGGGGGTCGCGCTACGAGCCTGGGGATTAAAGGAGAGGCGCGGCCATCTGTCGAGCTCCAGAGTGGCATGGGGTATTTAAAAAAAAAAAATTTTGCCTTGGATTTTTATTATCATTTTTAAAATTTTTGTCTGGTTTGCTGCAGTTTTTTAGCACGCGCGCCCTAGAGGCTGCAACCTCTCAAAGCCGTATTTTAAACGTCTACCGGATTCTTTCCAACGCGTTAGCCGACCCTTTCATCTCTTTGCAGGCGCTACGAGTTCTGGGTTCAAATTGCGCTCTGCAGCCTCTCTGGTTTTTCGGCTGCTTTGAGAATGGGCACCGCACCGAAGGAAAAAAACACGCTTTCCCCCGTTCTCCAAATCCTTAGGAGCATCCCGACGTTAACACGAATCAGCAGGCTCCGACTTCTCTAAACCGGCTCTACCGATCCCGGTTAGCAGATGTTCTGGTGTTTCCAGGCGCTGAGATCTGAGACTCGTCTCCCTGGTATTGGTTTCCCCCGCCTCCCCGGGGGGGGGCGGACAAGTAACAGCTGGGGCAGCTTTGCAAAGGAGAAGATGGGGAGGGGGGAGATGGGTGGTGGTTTAATATTAAAGCCGTTTTCAGAAACCCTTTGGCCTTACTGGAAAAGTTGGAGTTAATCATTGCTTTCTGGACTGTGTAACAGCAACACGTGTATCGCCCCTGCTAAAGGCCCGTTCACACGTTATGTAAAGGTATGTATGTGACCATTAAAAACCCACTTTTTAAAAAGCGTACACTTAAGGAATCTACAAAGCTGCATTCACACTTGCTGTTTGAGGTGCATTTCTGGTGTGAGTGATAGAGTGGTTTTGCTGGAAGTTGGTTTACAGCAGGGGTGTCAAACGTGCGGCCCACAGGCCGGATCAGGCCCGCAGTGGAACTGGTTGTCTTCTGCTTCTTCCGGTTCTGCTGCGGCTGCGTCATCGCAGGTTTGCAGCTTACAGATACCCACCTGACCAGCAGACTCAAGGTTGCAACAGCAACAGACATTTGGATGCAGTAATTCAGAGCAAGAGGTGTCAGTTATCAGGCACTGTTAAATAAACAAAATATTGCAAGAGTGCTACTGTTTTAAGCATGTTTTTATTTTAAGTTTTAAAAAAAATCTTTCTGTTTGTGTCCTTTATGAAGTTTATATCTCCGCTGCCTTTTGTGACACACATGGCCCGGCCCAACAAGGTCTCATTTATGTCAGATCCGGCCCTCATAACAAATGAGTTGAACACCCCTGGTTTACAGTCTCCCTACCATTTAAAATGTGTGTTTGATGTTTTGCATATGCTGAAAAAAGTAATATGTAAAATGCCATGGAAGCTTGCTGGGTGATCTTGGGCCAGTCACATTCTCTTGGCCTAACCTACCTTACAGGGTTGTTGTGAGGATAAGATGGAGGAGGAGAATGATGTGAGCTGGCTTGAGTTCTGGTTGGGGAGAAAGGCGGGTTATAAGTAAATAAACAACATGTGAAGTTACCCTGAACTACACAATTTTCCTGCTTTCCTCTTTCTCCCTCTGGCTTCATTCCAAACATCAGGGGGTCTTTAGTTATCTTCTGGGCATGGATCAGGGGGTCACTGGGGGTGTGGGGGGTGGTTAAGTATTTGTGAATTTGCTGAATCGTGCAGGGGGTTGGACTAGATGACCCTGAGGGTCCCTTCCAACTTTAGGATTCTGAAACCCCCTATTCAAATTGAAATCCTTAATGCTCTGGGTGTTTGCTTCTTATTCGAGGAAAATAAGATGGCTGTCTTTGTGCATTTTCCTTTACGTGACTTCTTGTTTGCCTAGAATGGTGGTCTTTTAAAAATCGGAATCCTGACACAGCACGGTGGGTGTGGCAACCAAATGGCTGTCGCGGGAGGCGGAGCCAGCCAGAAAATGCTTCCCGTGGCTGAATGTCAGTTAAGGGTCTATCCTTGTGCTGTGCCGGCAGCTGCTGTCGAGGCAACGTTTTAAAAAATCTACACAGCCAATCAGAAATCCTTGCGGGGCAAAAGACCTACCCCCACTCCACTTCCTAGAAACACTTGGTGGGTGCCAGTAAAGGTATCGGCCATCGTGGTGCCCAGGGGCACCACGTTGGAGACCCCTACCCTAGACCAAAAACATTTGAGGCACTGTAAGTGGAGCTGCGGTGGCTCAAGTGGTTAAGACGCTGAACTGCAGGCTGTGGAAGGTTGGTAGTTCAGCAGTTCTAGCAGTTCGAAAGCAAGAAATTGCAGTAGATAAATAGGTACCACTTTAGTGGGAAGGGAACAGCGTTCCGTGCGCCTTGGTGTTTAGTTATGCCGGCCACATGACCACGGAAATGTCTTCGGACAGCGCTGGCTCTTCGGCTTTGAAACGGAGATGAGCACCACAACCCTAGAGTCGGACTCGACTGGCTTTCGAGCAAGGGAAACCTTTACCTTTTTAAGTGCGGACGGAGAGGCCAAATAGGAGTTAAGACATTATAATATTATGAGCATCGTAAAATGGGGCACGCAAGGTTGGGTCTAAGAACAAAATTAACAGGATCGGTAGTGAAAAGAAGAAAGGAGGTGTCGCACAATGACCGGGGGGAGGCCTGTTACACCAGTCCGATCGTGCAAAGGAGCGTTTGCTGGGTGCCCTTGTGTAACCCGGTGGGAAGTTTAGCAAATGCAGCTTCTCCCCTGCAGGTAGGAAAAAGCCACTACCTTCTGGTCCCAAACGTTGCACCTGTTGCAGTTGTCTTTTGCAGAGCTTGGAAGTGGAGCACCAACCAGTAATGGATCGCAGAGTTCGATCTCCGGGGGTCTGACCGACAGAATGCTGTGCACGCATCGTCGCTTTCCCTCGTAGTTGTCGGTAGCTAGAGATGTAAAATTTCCGGAAATTTTGAAGCTCGGGGGAAAAAAACGTTTTTTTTCGGGGGGAAACGGAAATTTTCGGAAAAATTGAAAAAAAATGCTACATTAGCATTTCTTTTGTCTTTTCTAGATTGAAAGTCATTCTGTTACTTTAGGAACATAAAAAATGACTATGGACATTTTTACTTGGCATGAAATTATCACAACTAGCATATTAAAAATATAGTGTACCCAAACAATTATTACAAACAGAATACCCACCCACATGCAAAAACAAAACTGAAACCTTTTTATTTTCTTCTGACAATCGCACCTCCTAAAGGAAGAAATGCATCTTGTTCTTGCATTGGAGAGTTCAGTTTGTAACCTAGGACTTGCTTGTCCTCAGTGCACAGAAATTAGATCAATCTGATACCATTATATATTTTAGAAATGATTTGGAAAACATTTGAACACCTTGTCTTAAAATATTTTATTTATCATGTTAAAATAAAACATTCCATAATCAATTTCTTTTCTTTTTTCAATTTTTCCAATTGTTTTGGGGGGGAAAAAAGCTTCAGGGAAAAAAACGGTTTTTTCCCGAATTTTTCCTTTTTCTCCCCGGGCCTTCACATCTCTATCGGTAGCAAAAATGCACAAAGGCTTCCCCTGTGGATGTACCCCTGGTTCGGGTTAATGCTTAACCACCTTCTTGTTCCCGTGAAACCTGTGCTGAAAAGTTCAGGGAAACTTCTCCTTCTCGCCCGACCCCCGTTTCCAAAACAGAGCAGTTCATGTTCCTCCAAATTCCGTGGCAATCTTGGCTTTGGAGCGTTGCCAATCTTCAGGTGGGGCCTGGAGATCTGGAGTTAACGACGGATATTCAGACTACTGTTATCGGTCCCCCTGGAGGAAATGGCTGCTTTGGTGGGCGGATTCTATCGTGCTGTACCCCAGTGAGATCCCTCCCCTTGGCAAACCCCCACCTGCAGATCTCCAGGAATTTCGCCACCCAGAGTTGGCAACCAGACCATTATCGCAGACGAATCTGGATTATTCTCACAAAAGCGCTCAAAGCGGGGAAGGGAGCCCTCTTAAACACAGACCCGCCGAATTCTTGAAAATCGCTTTTATTTGTGTGAAGCTTGGAAAGGCATCAAAACAGCATCTTGGCAGCGTCTGACCGGTTTCAGAAGCCCTCCTTAACTTTGTGAAAGCAGGAACGTTTCCGCCGCGTATCGATTCCTCAATCTCAAACACACCCTAAACGTTCCGAGCTGAAACGTACAAAGTTCTTGTTTGTGCAACGGCCTCTTGTGCAATAGCACACAAAACTCTCTGGCTGCCGCTGTTTGCTCTTTTTTAATGTATTAGCAATGATTATGACAACGTTTGGAAGTGCAAGTTGATCGCGACCGCCGCGTTGAGCCGTCCACAGAATGAATCACTCGCCGTGTTAGAAGAAGAATGATTTCTCCAACGTTGCTGACTCTCCCACACAGTCAATGGAATCTTAGGCCCATTATGGAGTGGGTTTCCCATTCATTTGAGATAGGGTGCTGTAGAGGTTAGAGTATCAGGCTAGGATTGGGGAGACCCAGGTTTGAATCCCCACACTGTCATGGAAGCTTGCTAGGTGACCTTGGGTCAGTCACCCACTCTCTGCCTAACCGACCTCGCAGTGTTGTTGCGGGGATGAAACGGAGGATGTAAGGTGCTGTGGCTCCCCATCAGCAAGAAAGGTAGGGTGTAAATGAAGTGAAACAAATATAATTAAAATACTGAGTGGGGCTAGGCTCTGACATTTGAACAAGCTGAACGGAATGGCCATACTGCTGTTCACGTAACCACCTCGGTACACCTTTGCGGCTCCCATTTTGCAGAGGCTGAGGAAAAGGTGTTTTCCACACGGCGATAACAGCATGGCAGCAATGGGCTTCCACAGGGCAGGTTCACAATAGAGAGCCAGTTTGGTGTCGTGGTTAGGAGCGCGGACTCTAATCTGGGAAAACCGGGTTCGAGTCCCCACTCCTCCACATGCAGCTGCTGATGTGACCTTGGGTCAGTCACAAGCTCTTTCAGAGCTGTTCTCTCAACGGCAGTCCTCGAGAGAGCTCTCTCAGCCTCACCTGCCTCACAGGGTGCCCGTTGTGGGGAAGGGAAGGGAAAGGAGATTGTAAGCCGCTCTGGGACTCCTTTGGGTAGTGAATGGGCGGGGTATCAATCTGATCTGTTGTTCTTCCTCTTCCTCCTCCCTGCCTCTGTTCGTCAGCAGCGGCCATTCCTTCTCCCCGGGCCGCCAGAGTGGTTTTCTCCCCCATGGCAATTGAATATAGTGATAACAGCATTAAATATTAGCTGTTGTGGATTTTCCGGGTTGTGTGGCCGTGGTCTTGGCACTGTAGGACCTGACGCTTTGCCAGCAGCTGTGACTGGCATCCTCAGAGGTATCACACAGAAAGACGGAGTGCTCTCTGTGTCCAGGTGAGAAGAAAAATAGTAGGCAGGTAATTTATATCTACTCAGGAAGGTGGGGTCGGGCTGAGTCATTATCTTGTAGGAGTTCCCCAGGCTGTGACCATGCTAATGGAGGAGCTTTCCTGAGGAGGTTCTTTTGTATACGGATTGTTTCCTGAGGAGGTTTCCTGTTTCCTGAGGAGGTTTCCTGTTTCCTGGACACACGAACTCCGGCCATGAAAGCCTTCAACAGCGTTAACAGTCTCTGTTTCTCTGAATTCCCACGTATCATTTAAAAACGAAAAAGTTTTGAACCCCATTCCTATTCTGTCTTTGTTTATTAAATTTGATTTACTAGGCCGCCCTTCCCTCCAAGTAGGGTTCAGGGCGGCTTACAACAAAATAACATAAAATACATAATTCAAATTAAAACCAGCATTAAAACTACCTTTAAAAACAGATCAAGAAATAAGACAATATACATTCCAGATGGCGGAGGGGGAATCATAGAATGTTAGAGTCGGAAGGGACCTTGCAGGTCATCTAGTCCAACCCCCCGCACTCTGCAGGAGCACAGCCGAAAGATAGCCCGACAACATACCCGAAAGTAGGTCGTCCAGCCTCTGCTTGAAAACGTCCAGTGAAGGAGCATCCACCACCTTCCAAGGCAGACTGTTCCACTGCTCAACCACTCTTACAGTTAGGAAGTTTCTCCTGATATTTAGCCGGTAACGACTCCCTTGTAATTCCCACCCATTAGATCTAATCTTGCAATCCGGAGCAAGAGAGAAGAGATCTGCTCCATCTTCTACATGACAGCCCTTCAAATACTTGAAGACTGTAATCATGTCTCCTCTAAGGGAAATCAGCTCCCCAACCCTAACTTGGGAGGAACTACGAGGGATGGGGAGCGATGCCTTTCCCCTTGTAGCTCCGCAATGAAAGGGGCTAGCGGCTTTTTAACAAAATGGAAGCTGGGAAATTGAGAGATCCTGTTACACCTACTAACATAACAATATCCAGTTTCCAATTTAAAGGAAAAAAACCAAAGGCCCCCTAGTGGTAGGGGGTGGAAATGACTGCCATGGGAACATAGGCAGAGAAAATGGCTGCCGTATGGGCAAGAATGGGGAAATCTGTATGTTAAGTATGCAACTCAACAACAAAGTAAGTAACAAGTGAATCAGCTTTACTGAGAACGAGAACTTCCGAAGATCACACAGCATCAGACGACAGGACAACACACACAAACAACAGTGGCGCATAGCTCCTTTTAAACTCTCCCGGGCTGGGGTAGCTACGCCCTCATATAGTTTAACATCCAACCAGGTTACAGAGATAACACCCAATCATTTGTCTTCCCTCCAGCACGGACTCTTACATTTCATTGGTTACAGATTATGTTTCAGGCAATGGTGGTGTTCCAGATTAGAATCCGGCTGAGGTCTCAAATTTAACATGGTTTTGGATGGAGTGAATACCCAACAATTCCTCCCCCCTAAGATGGAACAAGGAGCTACGGTGGCTCAAGTGGTTAAGACGCTGAACTGCAGGCTGTGGAAGGTCGGTAGTTCAGCAGTTCGAGACCCGAGTGTGCCACATGACGGAGTGAGCTCCCGTCTCTAGTTCCAGCTACTGCCAACCTAGCAGTTCGAAAGCAAGAAATTGCAAGTAGATAAATAGGTACCACTTCGGTGGGAAGGTAACCGTGTTCCGTGCGCCTTGGTGTTTAGTCATGCCGGCCACATGACCACGGAAACGTCTTCGGACAGTGCTGGCTCTTCGGCTTTGAAACGGAGATGAGCACCGCAACCCTAGAGTCGGATTCGACTGGCTTTCGAGCAAGGGAACCTTTACCTTTAACCAACATATTCCTGCCAACCTAGCAGTTCGAAAGCAAGAAATTGCAAGTAGATAAATAGGTACCACTTCAGTGGAAAGTAACAGCGTTGTTGTTGTTCAGTCGCACAGTCGAGTTCGACTCTTTGCGACCCCATGGACCAGATCACGCCAGGCCTTCCTGTCTTCTGCCGTCCTCTGAAGTTGGCTCAATTTCATGTCGGTTGCATCTATGACACTGTCTAACCATCTCATCCTTTGCCGTCCCCGTCTTCTTTGACCTTCAGTCTTTCCCAGCATCAGGGTCTTCTCCAGTGAGTGCTCCCTTCTCATTGGGTGGCCAAAGTATTTGACCTTCAGTTTCATTATCTGGCCTTCCAGGGAACAGTCAGGGTTGATTTCTTTTAGGATTGACTGATTTGATCTCCTTGCAGTCCAAGGGACTCTCAAAAGTCTTCTCCAGCACCATAGTTCAAAAGAATGTATTCTTCAGCGCTCGGCCTTCCTTATAGTCCAACTCTCGCAGCCATACATGACTACTGGGAATACCATTGCTTTGACCATGCAGACTTTTGTTGGCAGGGTGATGTCTCTACTTTTTATCATGACAGCCCTTCAAATACTTAGCAATCATGTCCCTCCTCAACCTCCTCTTCTCCAGACTAAACATTCCCAAGTCCCTCAGTCTTTCCTCACAGGTCTTGGTCTCCAGGCCCCCGATCATCTTCATTGCTCTCCTCTGCACCCGGGGTGAACTCAATGTAATGTGGAAGCAAAAAATAACCCAAGATAATTTTACAGGGGTGAACTCGCGTGTAGTGTAGAATGTAAGTTTGGGGACAGGGTTGAACCAGGATTTAAGGTCTAGTGCGGAAAGGACCCTAGACTCTCTTTAGCCCCCCCCCATGTGTAATTTTTAAAGTAGAAAAGTCAACAGGGTGTTCCCTCTAAGCTGAGTTAGTGTGAGCTAGCTCACAGTTTTTTAGCCTCCGGCTCACACATTTTTTGTCTTAGCTCAGGAAGGAGGGCTCCAGAGCAAACTGATTTCTGCAGTACCCAAATCGCTTGCTCACAACTTTAATGCCGTAGCTCAGAAAGTAGAATTTTAGCTCAGAAGCAGTGTTCCCTCTAAGCTGAGTCAGTGTGATCCAGCTCACAGTTTTTTAGCCTCCAGCTCACAGATTTCTGTCTTCGCTCAGGAAGGAGGGCTCCAGAGCAAACTCATTTATGCAGTAGCTAAATTGCTTGCTCACAACTTTAATGCCAGTAGCTCACAAAGTAGAATTTTTGCTCACAGGGAACATTGCTCACAAGACTCCACAGTTTAGAGGGTGTATAGAGGCAGTTAATGCCTGCTCAGTAACATCATTCGAGCAGCCACTATGGCTGTTCGGGTACTACCGCGGTCGAGGTGAGCTCTTGACCCTTGTCCCAGCTCCCGCCCACCCAGCGGTTCGAAAGCAACTTAATTGCAAGTAGATATATGGGTACCCACCCTTAGTAGGGTGGGGGGCACCCTGCCTAGCATGGTGGTTGAAGACGGTGATGGCGGCAACGGCGGCGGCAAGGCAGTGGCTCCGGTGTGGATGGCGTGGCGTGGCATGGCGGCAGCGAGCGACGGCGAGGGGGCGCAACCGGAGGAGCGATCCCTGGTGGCTGGGAGATGAAAAACACCGAGTGACCGCCGTCGAGGGAAGGGCGCGCGATGACGTCGAGTGCTGGCACAGCGGAGCCGGAAAGGACATTGCTGGAGCCGGAAGGAGGCGGGAGTCGCGCGCCTCAAGAGAGAGAGTCACCACCAAAAAAGTGCCTAAGAGAGCACCCCGCCGGGAAACCGCCAATACCTGAGCCAACGGAGAAAAGAAGAACAGCACCAACCACCACCATAGGGGTGCCGGTAGGTTGCCCCCACCCCGTACAAATATGTGGCCCTAGTTAGGGAATGAAATGGTGACTAGCACCGACCTGTAAGCCGCTCAGAGACCCCCTGACAAGGGGTTGGAGCGGGATATAAAGTCGAATGTTAAATAAAAAAAAAATCATATGCCTGTTTTTTAAAAAAAAAAAAAAAGCCTTGAAGAAAAGGGTCTCCTGAGCGCCGAGGTATCTTGTCTTGGCGTTTTTCACGACTTGGTCAGACCCTCAAGTTGGACTCAAAAGCGCAATGACAAACATTTGTCCAGCGACGTAGCGCCTCTAGGAGTTTGGGGACCACTTTGTCATGAATAAAACGGGCAGAAAGGTGACGGATGTGCCTGGGAGGCATGGGAATGCGTGTGCGTGAGAGAGGAAGGTGGTACACCAAACTGGCCTTTCCCACGAGGCCTCGCTGGTTTCTAAGTGACTCGGCTCCAAAGAGGAAGTGCAGCCTGTTGCCTGTAAAAGGCAGCGTCTCGTCTCACTCTCTCTCCACCCCTCGTGTGGTGTGGGAGGACTGAGGAGTGTGGTTGGGTGTGAAGTGCAGGCAGGGAGGAACATAAGCACGCAGTGCGCGCCTCGGCCTGGAACCTCTGGCCGAACGCTCGCCGGCTGCTCCTGTGGCGTGCTTTGGCCGGCTTCCTTGAAGACAGAGTGAACAGGACTTCCTTCTGCAATGCCTACTTTTGTTTTCGGAGATGGCTGCCAAACTGTGGGAGACAAAATATGCAGGCAGGCGCAAGGACTGCTGAGGGAAACCGGACCAAAGGACGAGCAGCTGTTCGGCACCGCTGAGGTTGGCTTGATTTTCTGGCTGAGGACCAAAGAAGAAGAAGAAAAGATAGGATTTATACCCCGCCTTTTACTACCCAAATCAGTCTCAGAGCGGCTTACAAACGCCTTTCCCTTCCCCTCCCCACAACAGACACCCTGTGAGGTCGGTGGGGCTGAGAGAGCTCTGACAGAATAGGTTCTTTTTTTCAAGAACAGCTGTGCCAGAACTATGGCTTGCCCAAGGTCATCCAGCAGCTGCAAGTGGAGGAGTTTCTTTTTGTAATAACACGTTGCTTGGGGGGGGGGAACAACCAAGTTATGCGGCGCTGCAAAAACTAGCCATGTTTTATTCCCGCGTAAGTAAGTAAATAAGTAGAAGACGGGGACAGCAAAGGATGAGATGGTTAGACAGTGTCATAGATGCAACGAACATGAAGTTGAGCAAACTTCAGAGGACGGCGGAAGACCGGAAGGCCTGGCGTGATCTAGTACATGGGGTCGCGAAGAGTCGGACTCGACTGTGCGACTGAACAACAAGAAGTAAACTTTTATATTTTAATACACACCATCGACTCAGTCTCTTAATAGTCATGCCGGCCACATGACCACGGAAACGTCTTTGGACAGCGCTGGCTCTTCGGCTTTGAAACGGAGATGAGCACCGCAACCCTAGAGTCGGATTCGACTGGCTTTTGAGCAAGGGAACCTTTACCTTTAAGGCTTTTGCGGACTACTTTCCCAGGAGAAAATTGATCGGCTCCGTCATCCAGAAGGCTGGTCAGTTGGGTTACAACACGGGAGCTGGGTGCATAAAGTGGGTGGATGGTCAGGCACATCCTTGGTACGGAATCTTTGTGGCAGCAGAATGATTCATTTCTAGACTGGCAAGGAAGAAATGGGAAAGAAGGGCTTGCGTTCGAAAGGTGGTGCCTTTGAGCAGTGGCGAAGTGGAGAAGCTAGGATCAGAGAGGTGCCGGGTTCAGATTTCTCCTCTGCCAGAACTTCTCTAGGTGGCTTTGGGCAAATTGCTCCCACCCAGCCTCTTTCCCCCTTCGTCGGGATGGAGACCAGAACGGCCTACCTCGCAGGGCGTTTGCAAGTATTACCAGAAAATGCCATATGTGACGTATTTTGAACTGTTATAGCTTCTGTTACTTAATGCATGTAAGCTTCCTAAATCTATGGGGGGGGGGCAAAAGAGTACAAAATGGATTATTCACCAAGGAATTAGTATTATTTTATTCAGTTCTGGATTCAAATGGAACTGGAAATGCTAGGTAAGTGCTTTGGATAATATGGGAGGATTTGGATGCAGAATTGCCTTAAGAACATAAGAGACGCCAATGTTGGATCAAGCCAAAGGCCCATCCAGTCCAACACTCTGTCACACAGTGGCCAAAAATACCAGGTGCCTTTTTAAAAAAAATTCTGGGCCTGGAGCACGGGTCACTGGGGGTGTAGGGGGGTATTTGTGAATTTCCTGCATTTTGCAGTGGGTTGGACTAGATGACCTTGGAGGTCCCTTCCAGTTCTATGATTCTGTGATTCATGAATAAACAGGGGAGGGGGAATACGCACGGAGCTTTCCGGAGTAGCGTAAGCGAAGAAGGCAGATCCCTGCCCCAAGGAGCCTCCAGTCTGCATTTCAACAGAGAAAGAAGGGGAACAAGGGGGAAGCAAATGCCGCTACACGGATCGAGGTTTTGTTTCCATTGAGGGCGAAGGCTACGGCAAGGCTTTTTTGAAATGGCGGGCTTTGTGGAGGCATCTTAAGGGAGTTGACACTGCGTGGCTGTTCTGGGGTGCGGTTCAGACCTATGGGGCCATTGCTGAAGGATTGTGACCCTTGGAGGGGAGGATTTGAATACGCTTCTCCCTGCAAAGTCCAGTGGCAATGAGTTCCACAGGTTAGTGCTATTAATTAGCAAAGGCGAGGGTCCCTGTGATCTCAGTAGGACTTACTTCCAAGTCAGAAGAAGAAGAGGAGGAGGAGGAGGAGGAGATTGGATTTATACCCTGCCCTTCACTACCCGAAGGAGTCTCAGAGCGGCTTACAATCTCCTTTCCCTCCCCCTCCCCACAACAGACACCCTGTGAGGTCAGTGGGGCTGAGAGAGCTCTTTCGAGGACTGCCCTTGAGAGAACAGCTCTGAAATAACTCGTAACTGACCCAAGGTCACACCAGCAGCTGCATGCGGAGAAATGGGGAATCAAACCCTGTTCTCCCAGATTAGAGTCTGCACTTTTCAATGCACTAAGGTGCCGATACCAGACTGCCCCCGCCAGACCTTTCCCCTTTTCCCTCCTCTGGCTCTGACCAGCCGGAGATTTCATTTTGCCCCACAGCAGGCAGAGTAGGGGGGCGGGAGGAGAGGATGATGCAGCTGCCAAATGAATGCCTGGGTGCATCTAAACGCAGAGGCACAATCTTCAGGTGAGGATTTGGCAACCCCGGTTGGGGAACCGGCAGGCCAGGTTGCTCGTCATGGTCGGCAGCTGGCATCCCAGTTTCAACGACCAAGGTTCGAGGGGAGATAAATCCAGTCATTCCACCCTGGGCTTTCTCTCGCAGCCGAAACACCCCGAGGCCATGTGGAGCATAGCTCTCCCGGGCATGTGGTCCTACGCACCTGAAACGTGGTGCTGAAGCTCTCGCAGTTCATCGTCCCATTTCGATATCAATTTATGCTCCCAGTCAGGGCTGGGAAAAGATAATTCATCCTCTGATGCTGTGGGACCCATCATCTGATTGTCCCCCCCGCCAAATCTTGCATAGAGCAAAGTAACCCTTTCAAGATCACCAGGGGTCTGAGACCTTCCTTGCCTGCCTTGGGTTGGGGGGTCCACAGGAAGAACGTTGTCAAAGGAGCATCGGATGCGACGGGTCACTCGCTGCGTGCCCTCTGCACGCGTTTGAGTGACATGGAACTGTATGTCGCCTGCTAATTTGCCGTTCAGCCTCTGCCTTAAATGTACGGACTGAGAGCCAGTTTGGTGTGTAGCGGTTAAGAGCGCAGGATCTAATCTGGGAGGACCGGGTTTGGTCCCCCACGCCTCTACATGCGGCTGCTGGTGAGACCTTGGGTCAGTCACAAGTTCTCTCGGAGCTGTTCTCTCACGAGCGGCCCTCGAAAGAGCTCTCTGAGCCCCACCGACCTCACAGGGTGTCTGTTGTGGGGAGGGGGAGGGAAAGAAGATCGTAAACTGCTCCGAGACGCCTTCGGGTAGCGAAGAGCAGGGTATACACCCAATCTCTTTTTCTCTTCTTCTTCTAAATTCCGTTCCATTGTATCTGAGGAAGTGCGTGTGCACCCGAAAATAATAATAATAATAATAACAACAACAACAACAACAACAACACAAAAACAAATCTTTGAATAAAACTTTGTGGTCCTCTTGAAGGTGCCACTGGACTCGAACCTTGTTCTATGGAACTCTCTTCTCTCATGGACTCTCATGCACTGAAGACTCTGCTAGAGGACTGCAGGTTCCCAGGGCTTCCCTGGAAAGATGGAATGCCTGTTAAGCCAGGCTGGGGTGTAGATATGCCCAGGGGTGGTTCCCTGGCTAAGCCACCCAGGTGGTAGCTTGGGGCAGCACACAGAGAAGAATGCCAACGCACAGCCAAAGCTACAGGGGCATGGCATAACCCCCTGGGCCTGTTCTGCCGCTCACTGGGCCCCGTCCAAGCTACATGAGGTTGGCTTGGAGCCACCTGGCAGTGGAGCGGCCCCAGAAGCGGACGGGCCTGCCTGGCTTCGGACGACAAGACTCCAGCCGCTGGATATGAAGAAGAAGACGAAGAAAAAGAAGAAGAAGAGGTTGGATCACTACCCAAAGGTGTCTCAGAGCGACTTACGAACTCCTTCCCCTCCCCACAACAGACACCCTGTGAGGCAGGCGGGGCTGAGAGAGCTCTTTCACGGACTGTTTTTGAGAGAACAGCTCTGAGAGAACTTGTGACTGACCCAAGGTCATACCAGCAGTTGCCTGTGGAGGAGTCGGGAATCAACCCCGGTTCTCCCAGATTAGAGTCTGCACTCCTCACCACTACATCTAACTGGCTGTCTAGTGGAGATAACAACAAGAAGAAGAGAAACTGGAATCAAATCAGAAGAGTTTTCAGCTAAACATTAGGAAGAAGAAGAGGAGGAGGAGATGGAGATTGGATTTATACCCCGCCCTTCACTACCCAAAAGAGTCTCAGAGCGGCTTACAAACTCCTTTCCCTTCCCCTTCCCACAACAGACACCCTGTGAGGCAGGTGGGGCTGAGAGAGCTCTTGACGGAAACTGCTCTTTTTCAAGAACAGCTCTTATCAGAACTACGGCTTGCCCAAGGTCATCCAGCCAGGTGCAAGTGGAGGAGTGGGGAGTCAAACCCGGTTCTCCCAGGTTAGAGTCTGCGCACTTAACCACTACTCCAAACTGGCTCTTGTGCGATACCGTGCTTCATTTTGCGTGTGAACCAAGATGTCCCTGTTTCAGATCTCCCCGAACCAAACACTCTCTAGATCAGTAGTCCCCAGACTTTTAGATCTCCCCAAACCAAACACTCTCTAGATCAGTAGTCCCCAGACTTTTAGAGCCTGTGGGCACGTTTGGAATTCTGATGCCGGATGGTGGGTGCAACCACAAAATGGCTGCCCCAAGTGGTGGGGCCAACCGCAAAATGGCTGCCCCAGGAGGTGGAACCAACCACAAAATATCAGTGAGGTCATGCATAACATTAATTCTTTGACATTTCAGTCAGAAGCTCTTTGACAAGTTGCCTTTTAAAAAGAAGCATTGTTTTTTAAACATTTCTTGCATAGAAGAAGAGGAGGAGGAGATTGTATTTATACCCCGCCCTTCACTACCGGAAGGAGTCTCAGAGCCGCTTACAATCTTCTTTCCTTTCCCCTCCCCACAACAGACACCCTGTGAAGTAGGCGGGGCTGAGAGAGCTCTTTCGAGGTCTGCTCTTGAGAGAACAGCTCTGAGAGAACTTGTGACTGACCCAAGGTCACACCAGCAGCTGCATGCGGAGAAGTAGGGAATCAAACCCGCTTCTACCAGATTAGAGTCTTCACTCCTAACCACTACATCAAACTGGCACACACAGAGATCTTATCTTGAGTCGTACAGTGAAGAAGTTTGGGCTGTGGTGGTGCTGCTGGGCAAAAGCCCCAAATGGAGCCGCCCACAGGCTCCAAGTTGGGGAACCCAATTATAGATGGTCCTCTCCCAGCCATTAGCTTCTCCAGTTCTGCATTCCATTTGCAATAGGTGGAGGGAAATACTAGCCTACCCTTCAGAGCTGTTGTAAGGATTGCAACACTAATGTAAGCAATGCTCACAGAATACTGCAAACTATGACATATGCCCGTTACATGGTGATATTAATGGAAGATATGCGATGTGCCTTTTTTCCTCACAGACAAAAAGGCAGTGATGTCTCTTTTCTTTAGGGTTCCCCTTTTCGACGTTAACCGGAGACATCTAAAAAGAGGATGTGCCATTTGCTCTGTTCTGCCTTTCAGTTTCCTTCGGGCCAAGCGGCTAGAAAACAAACGCCAACTTGGCCTGCAGAGAGTGGCCACGGACCTAACATTTGCAGAGCAGCGTTGTCGATCTGCAGGCGTCTTCTCTGCATCCATTTGAAACATACCTTTCCTAGTCGGGCGTGAGGTCTGAAAGACAAATGGTACCCCCAGTCGGAAGGAGAATGTGGCTCAGCCTGGTGCTGATTGGCTGGCTTTCCGTGATGTCAGAGAGGTGCCCTGCAATCCTCAGAGCCCTTTACAAAACAACAATAAATGAACTGGTAAAAGGCATGAAGGTTCTTCAGGGTTCACCGGCGACAATGGAACCAGCGTTGCACACATGGTTGTGGTTTGACTCGTGAAGCTGGGAGCTTGCTGGGCTTGTACGGCACCTGGCGGATGTGTTACGATTACGAACTCTCTTTTTCATCTAGAGCAGGGGTGTCAAACTCATTTGTTGTGAGGGCCGGATCTGACATAAACGAGACCTTGTCGGGCCGGGCCATGTGTGTCATAAAATGTAATGCCAGGGAGCAGAGATATAAACTTTATAAAGGACACAGACACAAAGGTTTTTTTTTTTACTTAAAATAAAAACATGCTTCAAACATTAGCACGCTTGCAGTATTTTCTTTATTTAACGGTGTCTGATAACTGACCCCTCTCGCTCTGAATTATTGCATCAACATGTCTGTGCTGTTGCAGTCTTGAGGATGCTGTTCAGGTGTGTTATCTGTCAGTGGCAAACCCAGGGTTTTTTTGTAGAAAAAGCCCAGCAGGGACTCATTAGCATAATAGGCCACACCCAACAGCAGAAACTCATTCAGATATTAGGCCACACCCCTGAGAGTGCAGCTCATTAGCATAATAAGCCACACCCAACAGCAGAAACTCATTCAGATATTAGGCCACACCCCTGAGAGTGTAGCCCATTAGCATATTAGGCCACACCCATTTAAACTACCTTCCCTTGGCTTGGCTGGGTGCCCTGCGACTGCGGGGAGCCTGGACAAGCCGACCCTTGGACAGGCCGGGGAAGGCACGGGGAGGCCTTTAAATGCCTCTCCGATCCTTCCAGGCCCCCCCCGGCTCGCCCGCCAACAGGGGTCGCTCTCCAGGCCTTCTCTCTGTAGCCACACACCCACATGTCTCCCCCACATGTCTCCTCATATCAGAGAAGTTACCTCTTTTATATTTAGTTCCGCTCTATTCTGCTACGGTCAGGCCTCACCTGTGTCAAGTTTTGGGCACCACATTGTAGGAAGGATGTTGACAAGCTCGAGCGTGTCCAGAAGAGGGCAACCAGGATGGTGAGGGGGTTGGAATCCAAGTCTTATGAGGAAAGGCTGAAAGAGTTGGGTCTGTTTAGCCTGGGAAAGAGAAGGCTTAGAGGGGACACGATTGCTGTCTTCAAGTATTTGAAGGGCTGTCATGTAGAAGGTGGAGCAGATCTCTTCTCTCTTGCTCCGGATTGCAAGACTCGATCGAATGGGTGGAAATGACAAGGGAGTCGTTACCGGCTAAATATCAGGAGGAACTTCCTAACTGTCAGAGTGGCTGAGCAGTGGAATAGACAGCCTCGGGAAGTGGTGGATGCTCCTTCGCAGGACGTTTTCGAGCGGAGGCTGGACGACCATCTTTCGGGTATGTCGCAGGGCTCTCTTTCGGTTGTGCTCCTGCAGAGTGCAGGGGGTGGACTAGATGACCTGCAAGGTCCCTTCCAACTCTAACATTCTATGATTCTATGAAACCATTGCATTTGCAAGCCCATGAAGAGAAAGGAGTGTGGGGATAAGATTTGTTCAGCTGTCCCCCTCCCACCCCAAGCTGCTCTTGCTGTTTTGGCTCGCAAGCCCTGGCAGCACTCGACCTGTCGAAGCAATCCTCGTGAGTCACTGAAACGCCTCGATCAATCCGGCTTGTGGGAATTAAAAAAAAAAAAAAAGATTAGTTATGTTCGGACAGGAGGTGCCAGGGTTCCGCCATATCCTCAAGGCAGCCCGGACCTCCCCCCCGTCTCCTCTCTGTCTCTCTCTCACTGTCTCTCTCTCTGTGTCTCTGTCTCTCTCTCTGCCTCTGTCTGTCTGTCTGTCTGTCTGTCTCTCTCTCTCTCTCTCTCTCTCTCTCTCTCTCTCTCTCTCTCTCTCTCTCTCTCTCTCTCTCTCTCTCTCTCTCTCTCTCTCTCTCTCTCTCTCTCTCTCTCTCGGACTTGGCAACGATCCTGGAGTTTTGCCCGATGTGATTCCTAAATCCCAGTTGTGCAACTGGAATGGAAGCAAAGAGTCAGGATTGCTACACTTGTCTTTTTGGGGCTGCTTCCCCGATGTTATAACAGCAGCCGGACACACAGACGTCACATGAAATACTGTTGGTAACGTTCTGGGTGCCCTCTTGCGGCTACAGGCATCGGAGTGGAGCTGGCAAAGAGTTGGCAGTACTAATGAACAGAGAAGAGTCTTTAGCCATTTTTACATGAACCAGGCTTGCCAATAGGAAGAGATTGGATTCATACCCCGCCCTTCACTACCCGAAGGAGTCTCAAAGCGACTTACAATCTCCTTCCCCTTCCCCTCCCCACAACAGACACCCTGGGAGGGAGGTGGGGCTGAGAGAGCTCTTTCGAGGACTGCTCGTGAGAGAACAGCTCTGAGAGAACTTGTGACTGACCCCAGGTCACCCCAGCAGCTGCATGTGGAGGAGTGGGGAGTCAAACCCGGTTCTGGTAACTTCCATTTCATTGTATCTGAGGAAATTTTATAATCCCATTAACTCCAGATAATTTGTTGCCAACGAGTAAGTGTTCCTGCTATTCAAAATAGTCTTTTAAAACTTTGAGGAGCGTGGGTTTTAGTTTCTGCTTAAACATTCAGCATAGGTTTCTGAGTTTCACTGACTCAAAGTCTAGAAGGCAGGAACATATAACCAAGTTCCCAAAGTCCTTCTATATACACAGACCAGGGATCACTCCTCTTTTAAGAGCTCTCTCCTTTTCCACTGGGCAGGGATTACGTCTCTAGACTAGAAGCAATTTCCTTTTCTGCTTGAATGGGGGATCCTCTCTGATACTCTCACTCCTTTTGCCTCCTTCCCAGTCCACAGTCGGTGCTTAACTGTCTCTTCTTCAAACGTCAGTTCCCAACTGTCATTTCCTGACAGCTCTCCACAGAATTCCATTGGAACAGCCTGTTTTTCAAAGGTCCTCAGACTCTGTTAGGCATTAACCCTTGACAGTCTATCACACCTGCTGTTTGGGGAAACAGCCTTAACTTTAAAAGTTATTTGTGTCATTTATACCCTTCCTTCCCCCCCCTAAGTGGCTTACATCATTCTCCTCCCTTCCATTTTATCCTTGACCCAAATCCAGAAGCTGCACTTGTCCCAAATCTGGAAGCTGCAGCTGGTGCAGAAAGCAGTGGCGAGGCTCTTGCTGTGTCTTCCCATGCGGGAACACATCCAGCCCACCCTAAAAGCACTGCACTGGCTGCCTATAGCATACCAGATATGATTCAAGGTGCTGGTTTTAACCTTTAAAGCCCTATATGGTCGGGGACCTACTTACCTAATGGACCGCCTTTCCCCATATGTGCCCCAGAGAGCATTAAGATCTGGATCCCAAAATCGCCTGGCCCTTCTGGGCCCGAAAGAGGCCAGGATGGCTACAATGAGGGCCAGGGCCTTTTCCGTGGCAGCCCCTCACTGGTGGAACGAGCTCCCGGACGACATCAGGGCCCTGCGCGACCTTTTGCAGTCCCGCAGGGCCTGTAAAACTGAGCTCTTCCACCAGGCTTCCAAGCAGGGTGCCGCCACGACACCATGGCCCTGGCCCTAATATTAATACCACCACCAACCTGGCCTTAACATCAATATCACCACCAGCCGGATGACAAACAGCCCGGCAGGAGTCTGGAGTGACAGCAGAATGTCGCCATCTTGTGTTATAGTCATGTGCAGGGGTCATTTCGTAGAAAAAGGTGCAGGAGCTCATTAGCATAACTCATGAGCATAACTTATTTGCATATGCCACACCCCCTGACATCACCGGAAGTGTGTCAGAAAGCAAAACACCCTCCGTTCAGGCTCCACTGGACTGTTTTGGATTGCTAGCTATTGGGGGGGAGGAACGTGCAGATCTGCCCTCACAGAGGAGGGAGAGCTTGTGCCTGAATAAAACTTGGTCTTAAAGGTGCCACTGGACTGTTTTGGACTGGGGGGTGGGGGTGACCTCTGCAACTTACCTGGCTGCTTCTTGCTCTGACTGAGGGCTGCTGGGAGTAGGGGGTGGGGCTTGTTGCATGTGCCCGCCCCCTGGGCTCTTTACTGCAGGAGCTCCGCTCCTGTGCGCTCCTGCAGGAAATGACCCCGGACGTTTTGATGTATGATTCTTTCTGTGTATTAAGGCCTGTATGATAAATAATATAGGGTGAATAAATTGTAAAAAATATAAAACAAAAAATGTATACAAATTATTTGAGATATTTTATAATCGTCTGTAGCACGGTATTTGCTGATTTTTGTGACTTTGCCTGACAGGAGACATATATTACAAGGGATAAAATATTATTACCTACTCTGGCATTAAGATCCCCCGCCAAGATTATATTCTCTTGCGGGTATAACTGGGCCAACTGTTCTAGGAAAACCATCAATCTATTCCACTGGTTGATTAAATTAATTAACCAGAGACATATGTGTAGGCAGAGCAACACTGGAGGAACTTTGAGGGAAGGTTATAGTGACTGAGGATCAGGATGGTCTAAGGACAGGGCTGGGCATACCAGTTTGGCCTCCTACCCCATGAGATCTTCGAGGAGAAGAAGAAGAGGAGGAGGAGGAGATTGGATTTATACCCCACCCTTCACTCAGAGTCTCAGAGCACCTTACAAACTCCTTTCCCTTCCCCTCCCTACAACAGACACCCTGTGAGGTCGGTGGGGCTGAGAGAGCTCTTGACAGAAACGGCTCTTTTTTCAAGGACAGCTCTGACAGAACTATGGCTTGCCCAAGGTCATCCAGCAGCTGCATGTGCGGGAGTGGGGGAATCAAACCCACTTCTCCCAGATTAGAGTCCATGCTAGGGCTGCCAAGTGGGGGCGGGGTGGGTGGGTAAACCCCCGCTTCGGAGGCCCGATTCCCACCCCCGTGGAATTGGGCCCCGGGGCACTTAACTACTACACCAAACTGTAATGAATGCTCATGGGACAAGTGAGCCCAGGATTTCTTCACTCGTTTATGGTCCCCAAAGCACGGCCAGATCTCCCGGGAAACATCAGTGACTACTTTTTTGTTGGGGGGGTGGTTTGGCCATCAAGTTGCAACCGACTTATGGCAACCCTATAGGTAGAATCAGGGGTCATTTCTCGCGGGAGCGCACAGGAGTGGAGCTCCAGCAGTAAGGAGCCCAGGGGGCGGGCACATGCAACAAGCCCCGCCTCCTGCTCCCAGCAGCCCTCAGTCGGGCCATGAGGAGCAAGAAGCAGCCAAGTAAGTTGCAGAGCCAGCCCCCCCC